>NC_059202.1:30271073-30571073 GCF_020615455.1 Coregonus clupeaformis
CAACGATAAAGCCTTGCGTTCCTATGTTTATTTGTTTCGCCCTGTTGGCGGGAGGTGCACTTGATTCAGCAGCCCTAGCGCCGGGAAAGGAAAGCGTTCCCATTTTAACCCATTTCATGTGTCTGAAGGTAGAACTCCGCCTACCCGGCAGGCCCAGAGAAAATCAAGTGCACCTATAGGCCTACCGCTGGCCAATCAGATAGCTCAGATCACTGTGTCTGCACAGTTTCCTTGAGCCATAGACTGTAAAAATAAACCTTGAACGCACAGCAAAGTTGATACTGTGAGATTTCAAAACGTAAAACCATGACTAGAGAGACTCAATGAACACAGCAGCTGTTTTTATGAGTTCATTCATGTTTAAATTGTTATTCAGCACTATCAACAGCTACAATGAATGAGTATAGCAAAGTGTTCCGATAAGCTTGCGTTGTTATTATTAGCGGCTTGTCATTTTTTTGGGGAGGGGGGATTAATTATTATGCTCACTACAACAAATGATCTATTCCCAGTGTGATCATATACATACATTTTGTAAATATAATTTCAAAATGGTCTGAGAAGAACAACATTGGCAAGGCAATTCAAGCATAGCCAATATGCAGTGATAATGTATTGGGCCTATAGCTTACTGCACAAACTTCATTGCTACAGAACTGTTTTTAATTGGTTAATGTTCCATAGGCTTATGTTTTTAAGTCATGTAAAAAAAAACATCTGAGCAGTAGATCTCAGCTTGCATTTTGACTCAAAAGGTTGGTGACCACTGATCTACAGTATATACACATGAAACACATTCTATTACAAGCCTTGCTACAGTCAACCATGCACTAAAGGAGATCTACATTGTATGACATTATCAAAGTAGATTCATATAGGTAGACCATAGATGCCCTTCGATGGTGAATTAAACTTGCTGAACTTGTTGAAACAGAAATGAATAGCCTGAGCTATCAGCATTGACAACAAAGGTTTATGACCAGGATACATTACACTACCTTGCTGGATGTTTTGGCTAAGATATCCTGCAGTTCCATGATCTTCTGCACCAGTCCGTGGAAGTCATTGCAGGTTGGGCAAGCTAGAAAAGAACAGACCACAGAGACAACATGTTTATACATAACATGACTGCACCAATAAGCAGTGGAATGGTATCAAATACATCAAACACATGGTTTCCAGGTGTTTGATACCATTCCATTTGCTCCGTTGCGGCCATTATTATGATCCCCTCAGCAACCTCCTATGGTGTGGACTCACTCCGGTTGAGATCTGGGCACTGAGAGATGAATCCCTGAGGCATGACTAGTATCTGAACGTCCTGCATTACACCCTGCAGACACACACAGAAAAAAACACAGGCTTAGTTACAGCCAGCACAGAGCGTACTGTCTCTTCAGACTAAATGTGTCCTATTTGATCACAGATAGCACCCCTAAACGAAAGGATAGCCTTCATCACAGTGCAGTGTTATATAAAGAGAAGCTAGGACAACTACATGTGCAATAGGTAGAAAAGAGATAAGAGAGATGGTCTAAAATGCTTAGCAAGCACGCACATACGCACACACACCTCAAATCATGCACAAACCCCAATAAATACTGTGTTATAAGTAAACAAATGTATGAAATACTTAGTGAAGATGACTATTACTGGAAATGTATGTTTCGATAGCAGGAAGGGAGTCTGACAAGTTTATTCTGAGTTAATGTGTTCTCTGGACTGGTACAGCCTGATGTCCGTTGAGATGATTGGACTGAAATGGGATGTAAAGTGAACCAATAATCTGGGAGTCATGAATGTAATAGCAATTTCTGTTTTCTCCTGATTCTCTTTGATAAGCATAACTATGAGATACACATTCAATTTGATTCATAGGTATCTTAATTTTATAGCCTATCATCCTGTGGTCGAAGCACACATCCAGACACTCAGTAACCATGGAAACCTGGCCCATCTCATTCCTTGAGTGCATGTAATAATAATAATATAATATTCCATTTAGCAGATGCTTTTATCCAAAGCGACTTACAGTCATGTGCGCATACATTTTTACGTATGGGTGGTCCCGGGGATCGAACCCACTACCCTGGCGTTACAAGCGCCATGCTCTACCAATTGAGCTACAGAAGTGGAGCCACGCAACTTATGAGAAATAGTTTTTTTTAATTGTCTTGCCACTTCAATTTACTGGCCATAAATTCAAATCCGCTGATTCCTCATGGCAACATCATGCGAGATGGAAGCAGGCATGAGTCATGTTTTGTTAAACATGTTTCCATCTCCCAGTAATTTAGACTCTGACTCAGTGGAAAGCAGAAAAACCATTAGACTAGGGAAGATAATGCATGTATGTATCACTGATGAATGTGTGCATTTAGTGTGAAATGTTATTGAGTGTATGATTACTATGTTAACTAGCTACTTTCCAGATGTAGACTATAGCGGTAAACCATACACAGTCTCTTTTAATGAAAGACGAAGATCTAAATGCAACTAAATTGGTCATCAATTGTGAATACGTCATCTTATGGACTTCTCTTTCATACACGTCATGGTATATGATAGATTAATTTGTATTTTAAGAATAATGACTAAAGGATTTCACCCCAAATACAGTATAAATGTGTGAACGGTGTTAGAGTTATAATGTAGTGTCAACCCACTAACAGAGGGGGAGGAGTTAGAAACTGCTGAGAAAGCATTCCAGGGTGAAGGGGACTGAGAAGCTGTTTAAAGGTGGGCGGAGCAAAGTGCCTTTGTGTGTCAGGGGGTATAAAGGCTGTGTATGTATTTTTTGCGGCAGAGCTCTCCATGATTAAAAATACAGATCATTCTTGCTGGTTGCGGACCTTTGTTTAATTCATGATTAAACCAGAGAATTTACACCCTCTGGGAATTATTCAGAGCATTAAGTTTGATTAATTAGAGATAGAAATTCTCGTGACAAATGGTCCTTCGAGCCGGATCTCAAAATACATCTTTATCGTTCTGAGGACACCAAAAACCGTGCACGGGCGGATGATAGCATCCGTATAGAATAGACCTGGCCTTCGACGTTAAGGTTATAAACAGGCCGGTGATGAATCTTATGAACGATAAAGACGTTAACGAGGTTTGAAAAAGCATTTAAATCCGAACTGCAAAGAGAAGGTCAGTAATTTTTATTCATGGATTTGGTGTAATTATTTGAACTTGTATGAGAATAGTAATTATTGTGGAGGGCAGAGAATAGTTACCAAAATCTCATAAGATAATTAAAAGGGAGGAAGGGTGTCACGCGTGCTGTAGGTGGGTGTAGTGGTGGAATCAAACGCAGGACACCGAAGTATAGTCCAACAGACTTTAGTAAATCTCCAACAAGGAAAATACGACACGACTTGCCCGAAGGCGAAATTACGCACGAAGGCGAACAAAACAAAAGCGCACTAAACAGGTGCGTAAACACTCCAACGCAGTGGAGGGAAGCTCAACCGAGCGAAATAGCGAAATAAGCCCAACACACGACAGACCAAAATCAATAACACACAACACTAGACAAACACAACGAGAAACTTATAGGACACTAATTACGCTAAACGAGAACAGGTGTCACAACAAACAGACAAAAGCAAACGAACATGAAACATACAACGGTGGCAGCTAGTATTCCGGAGACAACGAACGCGAAGCCTGCCCGAACAAGGAAGAGAGGCAGCCTCGGCCGAAACCGTGACAGTACCCCCCCTTGACGCGTGGCTCCAGACGTGCGCCGACTCGGCCTCGGGGGACGACCCGGAGGACGCGGGAGCAGGGTGCGTCGGGTGCCCCGATGGAATTCCGTCAGGAGAGACGGGTCCAAAATGTCTCCCCTCGGCACCCAGCACCGCTCCTCCGGACCGTACCCCTCCCACTCCACTAGATATTGGAGACCCCCATCCGACGTCTCGAATCCAAGATGGACCTCACGGAGTACGCCGGTACCCCTCGATGTCCAATGGGGGCGGAGGAGTCTCCCTGATCTCACTTTCTTGGAGTGGGCCAGCTACCACCGGCCTGAGAAGGGACACATGGAACGAGGGGTTAATACTTTTATATTCAACAGGTAGTTGTAATTTGTAACCCACCTCGTTCAACCTTCCCAGGACTTTAAATGGCCCTACAAACCGCCAACCCAGTTTCCGACAGGGCAGGCGGAGGGGCAGGTTTCTGGTAGAGAGCCAGACTCGATCACCAGGTGCGTACACCGGTCCCTCACTGCGGTGGAGATCGGCGCTCGCCTTATGACGTCGGAGGGCCCGCTGCAGGTGGACGTGTGCAGCGTTCCATGTCTCCTCCGAGCGCCGCGCCCACTCATCCACCGCAGGAGCCTCGATCTGGCTCTGCTGCCAAGGTGCCAGAACCGGCTGGTAACCTAACACACTTTGGAAAGGGGTTAGGTTAGTGGAGGAATGGCGTAGGGAATTCTGGGCCATTTCGGCCCAGGGAACGTACCTTGCCCACTCCTCCGGCCGGTCCTGGCAGTATGTTCTAAGAAACCTACCCACATCCTGGTTCACACGTTCCACCTGCCCATTACTCTCCGGGTGGTAACCCGAGGTGAGGCTCACCGAGACCCCCAACCGCTCCATAAAAGCTCTCCAGACTCTGGAGGTAAATTGGGGACCTCGATCAGACACAATATCCTCGGGTACCCCGTAGTGCCGGAACACATGGGTGAATAGGGCTCGGCAGTTTGCAGGCGGTAGGGAGGCCCGGCATGGGGAGCAAATGACAGGCCTTAGAAAACCGGTCCACAACGACCAGTATAATGGTATTCCCCTGTGAAGGAGGAAGGTCAGTAAGGAAATCCACCGAGAGGTGGGACCATGGTCGTTGTGGAACGGGCAGGGGTAGTAACTTACCCCTAGGCAGATGTCTAGGCGCCTTACACTGGGCGCACACCGAGCAGGAGGAAACATAAACCCTCACATCCCTTGCCAACGTGGGCCACCAGTACTTGGCACTAAGACAGTGCACTGTCCGGCCGATACCCGGGTGTCCAGAGGAGGGTGACGTGTGAGCCCAATAGATCAATCGATCCCGAACCTCGAGCGGAACGTACTTCCGACCCTCCGGGCATTGCGGTGGACTAGGGGCGGTGCGTAACGCCCGCTCGAGCTCAGCATCGACCTCCCACACTACCGGTGCCACCAGACACGACTCCGGCAGTATGGGAGTAGGCTCCACGGACCTCTCCTCCGTGTCATACCGCCGAGACAGCGCATCTGCCTTACCGTTCTGTGACCCAGGGATGTACGTGATCTTAAATGTAAACCGGGTCAAAAACATATTCCATCTTGCCTGCCGAGGGTTTAGCCTCCTCGCTGCCCGGATGTACTCCAGGTTACGGTGGTCCGTCAAAATGAGGAAAGGGTGTTGAGCCCCCTCGAGCCAGTGCCTCCACACCTTTAGGGCCTGTACCACGGCTAACAGCTCCCTGTCCCCTACGTCATAGTTTCGCTCCGCCGGACTGGAGCTTCTTGGAATAAAAGGCACAGGGGCGGAGTTTAGGTGGCGCGCCTGACCGTTGTGAAAGCACGGCTCCTATACCGGCCTCAGACGCGTCCACCTCTACCTGAAATGGTAAAGAGGGATCCGGATGCGCCAGCACCGGAGCCGAGGTAAACAGGTCCTTCAGCCTCCCAAACGCCCTGTCCGCCTCGGCAGACCACTGCAGACGCACCGGACCCCCCTTCAAAAGAGACGTGATGGGAGCTGCCACCTGTCCAAAACCCCGGATAAACCTCCGGTAGTAATTCGCAAACCCCAAAAACTGCTGCACCTCCTTCACAGTGGTTGGTGTTTGCCAATTACGCACGGCTGACACCCGGTCTACCTCCATCTTCACCCCTGACGCAGACAACTGATACCCCAAAAAGGAGACCGACTCCTGGAAAAACAGACACTTCTCTGCCTTAACATACAGGTCGTGCTCCACCAGCCTCCGCAACACTCTGCGCACCAGGGCCACATGCTCGGCACGGGTAGGCGAGTACACGAGAATGTAATCTATGTACACAACAACCCCCTGCCCCTGCATGTCCCTGAAGATCTCATCCACGAATGATTGGAAAACTGACGGAGCGTTCATCAACCCGTATGGCATGACAAGATACTCGTAATGGCCCGAGGTGGTACTAAAGGCTGTCTTCCATTCATCGCCCTCCCTGATGCGCACCAAGTTGTACGCGCTCCTGAGATCTAATTTAGTGAAGAAACGCGCCCCATGCAAGGACTCAGTCATGGTCGCAATCAGCGGGAGTGGATAACTGTACTTCACCGTGATCTGATTGAGACCACGGTAATCGATGCACGGGCGTAAACCACCATCCTTCTTCTTCACAAAAAAAGAAACTCGAGGACGCAGGGGAAGTGGAAGGCCGTATGTATCCTTGTCTCAGAGATTCGTCTATGTAAGTCTCCATAGCTTTCCTCTCCTCCTGAGACAAAGGATACACATGGCTCCGTGGGAGCGCAGCTCCTGCCTGGAGGTCTATCGCACAATCCCCCTGCCTATGGGGTGGCAACCGCGTCGCCCTCGACTTACTAAACGCGATAGGCAAATCCCCATACTCAGGGGGAACGTGCAATGCGGGCACCTGGTTTGGACTCTCCACCGAGGTAGCCCCTACGGAAACGCCCAAACATCGACCCACACACTGAGCAGACCACTCCATCAGAGCCCTCTCCTGCCACGAAATAGATGGGTTATGGGTACTCAACCAGGGCATGCCCAGCACCACCGGATACGCAGGCGAGTCAATCAGAAATAGCTGAATCATCTCCTGATGACCCCCCTGCGACACACATCCTAAGTGGCGCAGTGACTTCCCTGATCAAGCCCGCACCCAACGGACGGCTATCTAGGGCATGAACGGGGAAAGGGACATCAACAGGAAGAAGGGGAATCCCTAAGGCTAAACAAAACTTCTTATCAATAAAATTCCCAGCCGCGCCTGAATCTACCAGCGCCTTATGCTGGGAATGAGGTGCTACCTGTGGAAAACTCACAGGTATACAGAAATGTGCAACAGAGAGCTCTGGGTGAGTGGGGCGCCTACTCACCTGGAAGGAATCCCCAGTGCGGGACCTGTCGTCCTCTCCCCTAGGAGGCCATCCCCAGCACCTAGCCGCGGTGTGTCCTCCCCGACCACAGTTGGTGCAGGGGATGGACCCCCTAGTAAGCCGACCCCTCCTCTCTCTAGCGCCAGCGCCCCCGAGCTCCATGGGGCACGGCTCGGAGGCGCTGGAGGGTGAAATGGACGGACCCCCCTCGGGACGTCCGCGGGTAGCTAGCAGGTTATCCAGCCTGATGGACATGTCGACCAACTGGTCGAACGTGAGGCTGGTGTCCCTACAGGCCAGCTCCCGACGGACGTCCTCTCGTAGACTACATCTGTAGTGATCGACGAGAGCCCGATCATTCCACCCTGCATCTGCCGCTAGAGTACGGAATTCGAGGGCGAACTCCTGGGCACTCCTCCTCCCCTGCCGGAGGAAGACCAGACGCTCCCCCGCCGCTTTCCCCTCCGGGGGATGGTCAAACACCGCCCTGAAGCGGCGGGAGAACTCGTCGTATGTTATGGTGTCCGCGTCGATCCTCCTCCACTCCACGTTGGCCCATTCCAACGCCTTCCCGGAAAGGCAGGAGATCAGGGCGGACACGCTCTCATGTCCCGAGGGCGCCGGGTGCACGGTGGCCAGGTACAGCTCCACCTGGAGAAGGAAACCCTGACACCCGGCCGCGGTCCCATCGTAGGCCCTCGGGAGCGAGAGTCGGACTCCTCGGGGTTCCGGTGCGGGAATGGGCTGACTGGCCGATGGTGCTGGCAGGGAGGATGGCGACTGGCCGATGGTGCTGTAGGTGGGTGTAGTGTTGGAATCAAACGCAGGACACCGAAGTATAGTCCAACAGACTTTAGTAAATCTCCAACAAGGAAAATACGACACGACTTGCCCGAAGGCGAAATTACGCACGAAGGCAAACAAAACAAAAGCGCACTAAACAGGTGCGTAAACACTCCAACGCAGTGGAGGGAAGCTCAACCGAGCGAAATAGCTAAATAAGCCCAACACACGACAGACCAAAATCAATAACACACAACACTAGACAAACACAACGAGAAACTTATAGGACACTAATTACGCTAAACGAGAACAGGTGTCACAACAAACAGACAAAAGCAAACGAACATGAAACATACAACGGTGGCAGCTAGTATTCCGGAGACAACGAACGCCGAAGCCTGCCCGAACAAGGAAGAGAGGCAGCCTCGGCCGAAACCGTGACAAAGGGGGTCTGAAATGACTCAAGGTGAATGGCCATTACCAAAATAAACTAGTTAATATTGAGATTGTACGGGGTACAGTGTTTACAATATAAACAGGAAGGGAGATAATTATCATCGTGTAAGATAGATACATTAAACAAATCAAGAGTTATAAACAACTGGGGATTTGCTCTAACTCTGTCTATTTACGGATAGTGTTAGTGAAATATCGTATAAGGTTGTATAAGTGTGAGACCTAATGATCCATCGAAATACGTGATAATTGTTTCAAGGAAGGGACTAAAATAGGTTGCGTGAGAAAAAAATGGTTGTCTCATCCGTTTCATGAAACTGGTGTTTTAAAAAAACTCTGGGTTACGGGTTGGATAATTTAAATGGTTAATTACAAAAGCAGATCATAAACATTGGCTCAAGAGTCGCACCAAATAATAAGTCCCAGGAAAATAATTCTGGATTGAATTATTACTAAACGGGGGGGATTTCTTATTTTTAGACCATGGGAAATAAATATTC
Source organism: Coregonus clupeaformis (assembly GCF_020615455.1). Taxonomy (NCBI): domain Eukaryota; kingdom Metazoa; phylum Chordata; class Actinopteri; order Salmoniformes; family Salmonidae; genus Coregonus; species Coregonus clupeaformis. The sequence continues at coordinate 30,279,899 of NC_059202.1, forward strand.
TAAAGAGGTCCAAGAATTAACGGGGGATGAAAGACATAGCATTATGTTAAGGGAATCGAAGAAATATGTTTTATGGATCAATTTGGGAGAAGAGGTATGGATTTATTGGGCATCTCGATGTGGAGAAATTAGAGGCTAAACTGTGAAACGGATTTGAAGAAACAGCGAGGCGAGGGGAGGGGCTAGACACAGCAAGAGTATGGCTTTTGGAGAGTCAGGAAAGACTAGAGAATTTTGCTAGAGAGTGTAAGGCCCCGTGTAAATACTGTAACAAAACAGGTCATAACCATCGCGACTGCAAAGCTAAGGGAAAGGGCAATGTCCGGGAAATGACAGTCTATTTTTTGGTTCCACGGGTAAAATGTTTGAAGAAGTGATTTGTGTCGATTAAGAATTGGCTAAAAACACCACGAAGCGATTATTTGAGAGGTACCTATACATTTCTAACGATATATACGTATGAACTTTCTCACCCAAACGTAGACGTACGTCATGGGTGAGAAAGTAGAGAATATTTACATTTGCATTTTTGGTCATTTAGCAGACGCTCTTGTCCAGAGCGACTTGCAGGAGCAATTGGGGTTGGGTGCCTTGCTCGGGGGCACATCGGCAGATTTTTCGCCTGGTCGGCTCGGGGATTGGAACCGGCGACCTCTCGGTTGCTGACACGGTGCTCTTGGTTACTGGGCTACCTGCCGCCCCATATGAGTTTAAGGTTGTGCCATTGTTTGATTATGTGATAAGGTTATGTGATAAGGTTTAATGGGTAATCGGACCATAACTAATGTGGTTATAGAAGTAATGTATAAATAGTAGAGAGCCAATAGAGGGTTCCATTGAACTATTATGTTTTGTTGGGCATTTCAATGGCATAAGGTGAAATCTGTGTGTATGAGTGAATTCAACGGCTGGTATGAATGGTAACCGGATACTACTGAGTATTTGGTTTGTTGATGTTGAATGGAAGATTTGTAGCGTGGTTGGGGTTAAATAGAAAGACTAACTTATTCAATAGGGAATGGGTGTAGGGAGAGAGAGTTTTTACTTGTATTAAAAGTTGAATTAGATAGCTTTAGAAGTATTCTAGATAGGTCTATGAAAATATGTTACAAGTACGAATGACATTATTTCCTAAGAAGGAAGATGATTAGGGCAGGTCCCCGCGCCTCCCCCGTTATTAATTAGGGACGAATCAGAGAGAACAGTTAAAGAAATTGAATAGCGAACTGAAATGGCGATAGAGCTGTGAAAATTGAGTTGAGGACAAAGGAGAATAATTTATGGCTCTGGTTAGTGGGGAAAAAATAGAGACAGTCCAGCGAGTTAGATTGAGCTGTAAGATTTCAAGTAGAGGTCTAAATACTTGACTGGAAGGCAGTGCTTTTATAAATTCTAATGGTTATTACTTTATTGTATAGGTTGGGTAACACCAGTGGTGTATGAAAATAAGTGGTGAATTCTAAAACGATAATTTGGTTTCGTTACGTGAACAATGGGATATCGTTTTTACTATTAGGATGATGGATTGAATAAACATTGGTTATAAGTATGAAGTTATTAAACAATAGGTTTATATTTTAAAAACATCAATGCAACAGGTTGCAATGATTAAATTAATAGAAAGGGGTTATAGGGTTATATTAGAAGGTGTAGTGAACTTAATGAAACGTGGTATTATATAGTGTCTTCCAGGATTGATGGAAGTCTCCTATAGCATTATGTTATGGGAGTGCCTGGGATAAAATATAATGTCTTACTTACACGGAGTATGTGATTGTATTGGCTAATGAATGAAATATGACATTTACAGGGGCGAAAGGAACAATAGAAGGGGAGACAGATTTTCCTATGGTGTTGGTAAAATAATTGATAATGGATCATTTGAGATGAGATCACATGGAGCAGATTTAGGGGTTCAATAATCATTGTGAGATTAGTTATGAGGAATTAGATTGATACAAACGATTATTGATGAGTTAGGACTGGGGATATCTGTATCATGTTTTGTGTGTACTTACCATCTTTAGATTACTGATGGTAATTGAAGGTTGACAAAATGTATAACTAGGAGAAAGAGATTAGCTTATCTCATTGGAATGTTGCCAAGGGCTAGGGGGAGCAGTAGTGAAGTTAGGCAGTATTTAGGTCGTAAAAGGGAGCTACCAAATTAAGTGGGGCCTGGCTATCTTTGATTGTTGTTTTTCAATTGGGTTTTTTAAATAAAAAACAACACACCTAGTATAATGTTTATAAAGGGTTGTTATGTTGAATTTAGGGGATTTTCAACAGTTCATAGGTGGTGTTTACTATGCTGTGGGATGGAACGGTTTGTTGGGTGATTTCAATGGCCTCTGGGCTCTGTTTTGACTTTCTGGTGTTGATTGGTCATCCACACTGGTGGTTCTGGGAGCATGAGAGAAGGACTTTGGGATGGTTTATTTTATCAAATTGAGGGTAATTTATAGTGCTGTGAAAAGTGTGAAGAAGATTATAATTTGGTAATAATAGGATTTGAAACATTAAAATAACAGAAGAGGGAGAGAGCTTTCCCTGAATGAAAGATACCTGTTGCTAGTCAATTGTACTAATCTTGGATTACTTTTACGGGATATAAGTAAGTTGAGATGTTATCAAATGTTGTCATTTACATTTCATTTTTATTATGCTTTAATAAACAAAAGTTGGTATTTGAAACTAAATTAATGCAATGAGCTGCAGTAATCAGAGGATGGCACAATCTAATGCGAAACAGCTATTGCCTAGATCATTGATTTAGTAATAAGATCAGGAAGATAGTAATAATAGGAAGCTGGATAGGATAATTTAAGATAGGGACTAGCTGTCCAGAAATAGATGAAGAATGATGAGCTTTTTGGGAATGATAGACTGCTGTAAAGCTTGGGTACTCCATTATGTACTGCATACTGGTAAATTAAGTGATCTTATCTATGGGAAGGCAATGGTAGCCCATGGTAAAATCATTTGGAACTCTGAGGAGGAAGAACAATTTATGAAGAGAAAAAAGTTGCTCACTTCCCAAACAGTCTTAGCTTTTCCTACATATAACAGGGATTTTACCCAAATGGTAAAGAGTAAAGAGGGATATATGACATTGGTTGTGATTTAAAGATGGTGATGAGGGAGTTTTTTTAGTGGGCTATTAGATATAACTGGGTTAATCACGAACATAGAGTTTTTTAATTCTTTGTTGCTAGGCAGAAGACTTAGGTGACCTAGGGTCGAAGTGCTTGCTCTTACTTCAATCCATGGCTGTCTTTTGGTCTCTCTTCAAACATTGTGAAGGGAGCGGCACCAGGGTTGAGCAGAGTTCAGGCTAAAACCTGTCTCTCCTTTGCTATCTTCTTGATTGATTACAACATGAAGGGGGGTTTGTGTTAGGTTTGAAAGATTTAAGTATGGACCTGTCATGTCCAACCATCAGTCTTCAGGTCAAGCCCGGGAGAGCCGGGGTAGAACAGTTTGAACTAAACATGAGTGTTTTTACAAGATAAGAGATTGATTGATTGGATTACTATTGATTCTGAACTGAATGAAAGTCGAATTTAGCTGCCATAAAAGACAAAGGAAGTGGGAGGAGCAATAAAGAAGCAAGGGACAGTCTCAAAAATAAATAAGGGATGGCAATTGGATGATAAATTACCAATATTACCTAAGTGATTGTTTAGGTAGGTGGTAATATTGACACATGAGCAGAACCATGTGTCAAGAGGGGGGAAGAGGCTAGTGGTATGATTAAATAATATACGAAGGAGAGGACAAAATACTTTTAAAAAAAAGTATAGATACAGTCTAGAAAGAGAATACTGATGTGAGCGGTATGTCAGAGGTTTTGTGCCCCACAGGTGAACTAAAGGAGAAGGTGACCCACTCTATCTAACCAGGTGACTGGTGAGCATCCAGTCCCTAAAGAAGAAAGACTGGAAGCAGGCCTGTTGGGAAGGGCCCTATCAGGTGATATTGGTCACTGCCTTTGCCATTAGAATAGCAGAAAGAGCAACCTGGGTCCACGTTACCCACTGCAAAAAGGTAAGAACACATACAAGCACCACTGAACACACGCAGAGTTAGAGAGAAGAACTGGACCAATAGGGTCCGGGGATCACCTCTGTTAACGAAGATCTCCTACCCCGACCTATCATCACTGTAGTGTGTTCTTAGGGTGTGAGTATGGGGTGGTACCAAGCAGAAGGATTAAGGGCAGGAGAGGGTTGGCGGTTTTGGGGAATATGGGTGACCCTGAGCTGCATCATAGTCTCGGCAATAGTCTTCATATGTCAAGATCCACCACCACCCTGCACCAATTACACTATGCCCTTACCATTATTAAGAAATAAAAGGGAAGCGACCCGACATACTGACCATCAAGGACGAGTGATCTACAAAATAGGAGTCAGAGAAGGGTGGGGAGTAAGATTCAAAATTAGGATTAGGGATCTTATCAGGGCGGGTAAGCAAGCAACGTGGGATTATAGAATCCCATTGTATTTATGTTCAGCTCCCTCGGCGGATTGTTCCTGGGCTCAGGTGTTTAGACATACTGGGGGATGGAGATATGAGACGGGGGGGGACTGGACGTCCAGATGGAGGATAAGAAGGTATAACGACATCCCCACGGAGATGGTAGTAACAATAGTAAAGGTCACTAAAGAGGACATGAAAATAACTTACTGGGCTTGCGCGGACGAATACGGACGCGATACCTGTCTACGATTACATTTGGTGGAGTCGAAAGAGATGGAGGGCCCAGGTCCTGTCATTAATCCATTAATAGCGATTGACCGAGTAAATCAGTCAAAGGATGACGGAGTCAATTCAACTAACCCGTCCACGATAAAATATTTTCTCCTCCAAGAATGGAACCAAGGGGAAGTAGAGGGAGTCCCGGATGAAAATCTCTGGTTAAAGTGGATGAAGTACACTGCTAGGGCCTTGGGGGAGACCAATTGTTATGCATGCTCCATTGGGCGACCGACAATGTTGACCGCCCCAATGCCAAAGGAAATGTTTACCTGTGTATTAGACCTGGGGTCCAATCAAAAAGAGCCCAATTGCACAGGAATTGGGCTAGCAAAGTTGACTTACTCGGCTAGCCCACCTAGGTTCACTTTAACTCCTGGCGAATACCAGTGTTACAGACATAGAAATGGCACCCGTAACTTGGGTGATTTTGATGGCTGTAAGGAGATAATTAATGTGACTGATTTAGATAGGGGAGGGGGGAAAAAAATTATGAACCTTACCATCCCTCTGACTGATGTGTGGTGGGCATGTACTAACAAAGGGAGCATTCGACAGACATTACCAGAAGGATGGGTGGGTACTTGTGCCCCAGTATTGTTGGTCCAACCTGTAAGAATTAGTCATCAAAGACCAGTGACAGGAAGAATAATCAGGAGGAGAATAAATATAGGTCAGGAAGGAAATAACCCAATTTGGATAGATGGTATAGGCATCCCCAGGGGTGTTTCAGACGAATACAAAGCTATGAATCAAATATGGGAGGGTTTTACCACAACATTTTTCTGGTGGGTGACAATAAACAAGAATGTGGATTGGATTAATTATATCTATTACAACCAACAACGATTTATTAACCAGACTAGAGATGCAGTAAAGGGGATCTCCGAACAATTATCCGCCATCCCACTCATGACTTAGTAAAAGAGGTTGGCTCTAGATCAGGCAGAAAGTGCCGGTGTCTATAGAATGATAAGCCATTGTTGCACATTTTATCCCTAACAACACCACACCGGATGGGACAGTCACCAGAGTTCTTGCAGAATTAACTGCACTAAGTGAAGAATGAGCTGAGAACTCAGAAGTTAGTACATCGTGGATAGGGTGGTTTGATGAAATGTTTGGTAAATGGAAAACCATAGCAGCCACCATCTTAGGGGCGGTCAGTGTTTGTATGGGTATTCTTGTATTATGTGGTTGTTGTCATGTTCCCTGTGTCCGAGGATTGGTGAGTAAGGCGTTGGTGAAATGCAGTATCTCAACAATGATGAGAGATGGACCGACTCCGGACTCTGACCAGGGGAATGTGAAAAACGATCCTCCAGGCATGGTGGATGACGAGGATTTTGACCCTGAAAGACCGCAATTGGATGAAATGTTTATTAGTTCTGACGTAATCTTTGAGATTAATCATGCTTGGAAATACATTTATCCTGAATGTGAAAACATTTAGTCAATGGAATGGATTGATAGATTAATTTGTATTTTAAGAATAATGACTAAAGGATTTCACCCCAAATACAGTATAAATGTGTGAACGGTGTTAGAGTTATAATGTAGTGTCAACCCACTAACAGAGGGGGAGGAATTAGAAACTGCTGAGAAAGCATTCCAGGGTGAAGGGGACTGAGAAGCTGTTTAAAGGTGGGCGGAGCAAAGTGCCTTTGTGTGTCAGGGGGTATAAAGGCTGTGTGTGTATTTTTTGGCGCCAGAGCTCTCCATGATTAAAAATACAGATCATTTTGCTGGTTGCGGACCTTTGTTTAATTCATGATTAAACCAGAGAATTTACACCCTCTGGGAATTATTCAGAGCATTAAGTTTGATTAATTAGAGATAGAAATTCTCGTGACAGTATATTATATAATTTATGTAGGATGCTATAATATCGAACTGCTGAATGGGTATCATCCCATCTCTGTGATAAAAGTGTTTGCCACTATACTGCTGGGGATGCAATTTTTGCTTCCTCTAAACCCCCATCCAAACCGAGACAAAGAATGTCTGATCGTTAATGAAGGAGTTTTCCTTTAGAAGAGATGTGGCTTTCCTTTCCCAGCACTAATCAGGGCTTCAGAGGCACGAAAGGGGGAGGTGTGGTGGGCACACGTCAAGATTAGTGGATGACCTCCAAGTCTTCTTTCATCTGCCAATTAACGCAGAGGAAATGCAACAGCCAGGAGCGTCAAACAAAAATATACACACGCAGTACAACACACAGACACACACACACTTTCTGGTGATCAGTTTGCCCGACAGAAAACAAAAAGTAATACCAGTGTGGTTAAAATAGGTAAAAGCCGACATTAAAGCTGACATTATACTCCAAGTTATCCCTATGGGAAGGATGTTCCCGTGTGGATTAAACCACTGTGAGGGGCGATACATGTCTTCACATCTGATAAACAATGGACCATGTTTAATGAGCACAGTCCAGAGAGTTTAATGATTTCTCCCAAATCAGTGTTGGTGGGATAATTACGGCGGCTATGCGTAGCAGCAGCAGACTAGGGGGGAAACAATTTATGGGACAAAAATGTAAATGTATTCTTAGCAGTGAGGGAGAGAAAGGAGAAATAATGCACAAATTACATTGACATTCTTGAGAAAATGCGAGCAATTAAATTCCCAGCCATAATAAATAAAACAAGTCCAGGGCTAAACAACAGAGGATGGGAAGGGGGTAGGGGGTACGTACCAGGGTGGATTGTGGGAAAACAACATCCATGAGCCAATGCGCTTAATTTCCTCTTCAATTATTTATCAAGCAGCATCAGCATCGTTTATGACGCACTATCAAACTTAAGCTAGCATGAAGAGTTTTCAGCTTTACAAAACGTGTAATATTTACCTTGAAAAAGCCATGGGCGCTGTTCCTCTGCCCTAACCAGAAGGTTGTGTCCTCAGGGATGTCCATGAACGGGATCTCCACCACCCTCTCATAGATCCTACAGAGAAAGAAAGACAGGAACTGGTCAGCAAAACACAGAGGGTCAGCAAAGCAGGATTACTGCTCATCATAAAACATACTGAAATTGCCAACCACACCACACCTTCTAATACTACTACCACTAAAGCTTGTAACAGTTATAATATTTGATTAAATTGATGGCTAATAAAGCCTCTAACACTAGAAACACCCTCTTCAGTCATCCTATTCCCTACTTATTATAGGTAGTTTATAATGGGAATAATATTGGATTAAATGAAACATGATTAGTGTCATAGTTATATCTCAGTACATTTAGCCTACCTGTTGCAGTCAACGTGCAGTATGATGTGGGAGGCGCTGACAGCCACAGAAACCTTGTGCCACTGTCCGTCTGCCAGGCTGTAGGGAAACACCTCGGTGTAGGCAATCTGACCCTTGGTGCGGTAGTGGAGACGCACCTCACTGCGCTGCCCACTGCTCTCCAACTCCAGGAACCTGAAGGGACGAGCAGACAGAATATGGATGGAGAGAGGAATTGCTACACACATACACTACATGGCCAAAAGTATGTGGACACATGCTCGTCGAACATCTCATTCCAAAATCATGGGCATTAATATGGAGTTGGTCCCCCCTTTGCTGATATAACAGCCTCCACTCTTCTGGGAAGGCTTTCCACTAAATAGACGATTTTTCCACACTACGCGCTTCAGCACTCGGTGGCCCCACTTCTGTGAGCTCGTGTGGCCTACCACTTCGCGGCTAAGCCGTTGTTGTTCCTAGACGTTTCCACTTCACAATAACAGCACTTACAGTTGACCAGGGCAGCTCTAGCAGGGCAGAAATTTTACGAACTGACTTGTTGGAAAGGTGGCATCCTACGACAGTGCCATGTTGAAAGTCACTGAGCTCTTCAGTACGGGCCATTCTACTGCCAATGTTTGTCTATGGAGATTGCATGGCTGAAATAGCCGAATCCACTAATTTGAAGGGGTGTCCACATACCTTTGTATATATAGTGTAGCACTACTTACATGATAGCACTACTAACATGATAGCACTACTTATGAGTGTCTCTGCTCATAAAATATCACCCATGCATTCTTGACAGTGAGACAAACACAGCTAGGGAGTGTTCTGTATTTTCATACCAATACACAGTAGAGACTGACCACAAGCAGACAAAGGGACAAGAGTGGTGTGAGAATGTCCCTGGATCGGACACTGTACGTATGCTCCATTTTATACACCTGTCAGCAACGGCTGTGGCTGAAATAGCCGAATCCACTAGTGCACGTACACACACACATACTACCCAATTCAACCACAACATCACTAACAGAGGTAAAAGGCAGTATAATTGAGGATAGACCACACCCATAGCTCTTTTTATTTTTTATTTATTTAACTAGGCAAGTCAGTTAAGAACAAATTCTTATTTACAATGACGGCCTACACCGGCCAAACCCGGACGACGCTGGGCCAATTGTGCGCCGCCCTATGGGACCCAATCACAGCCAGTTGTGATACAGCCTGGAATCGAACCAGGGGGTCTGTAGTGACGCCTCAAGCACTGAGCTGCAGTGCCTTAGACCACTGCGCCACTCGGGAGCCCAGATAGCTCTACATTTCCTGTTCATTCCCAGAATCAAAATCCTTCCAGTAAAGTAGATTTGTGCACCGCACTCACCCCATTGTAAATTATAAGTGCTTCACCCTGTTTCAAAGAATCATGACACATTTCTCTGTAGATCTGCAAACCCTTTCAAAATCCAATCACTTGAAGTGCAAGCTTAATGCTACTCTACGGCTGTCAAGGACAGCTTCAGCGAGACAACACTAATGCATACACGTAATGTGAGTGAGAGTAAACTCATGGGGACATTGGTACATTGGTATTCCAGGAAACCCCTGCCTTCCTTCTGTCTAGTCCGTTGAGATTCCCCATGTGAAGTAATGACACTAATGGAAAGAGCTGCCAGAGATGCCAATACAGAGTCATCAGCTCTGGCTTTAAATACTTCTACTCACTTCAAACCACTATTCAAAAGAAAAACAGCCATTTAGAAGAACTGTAGTGGTGGAGTGGATTTATCTACAAACCAAATCTAATGAGTTATTCTCCTTCAGCCATGCACAATATACCAGCTGCACAAATCCAGTAACACTGCCTGCCGAGATCACCCAACAACCCATTTCTAAACCAAATGAAACAATGGTTCTGTAGCATGAACACAGCCTGCACACAGTCTGGCTCAGCTAATCAGAGCTGGGGAAAGTCATTAAGGTCACTATGAGGTCTTTACTCTGCCACTGACTTTAATATACACAGTTCAATCAACACATTATGTGGTGTCCTGATTGGAAAACAGATCAGCATACTAGCTAACTAACCGGGACGGAGAGGGAGGCTCATCACATTTCTTTTCACAATCACCATGGTCGTGTGTTTGGTTTGGTGATGTACTAGGAATAAAATGTTGGTGTACTGGCTGGGTAATTTGCTTTTTCTGTACAGCATCGTTTAGCCTGTTTTGTCATGTGATTCCTGCAGCACTAACAGATTTACAAAAACACACAAATACTGTATGTACCCTCAACACATTCTACGCACAGATGACAATCCCATATTTTTAAAAGGACTTCACTGCAAAGGTGAGCCATTCATACTCTGATCAGTGTGTTTTGTGAGGACTCTAGCATTGTATTCAGTACGTATTGTAAGGGCTCTGGCCGTACCTCTGTTCAGAGTGGTGGATGGAGAGGATGACCCCAGAGTTGAAGTGCTCCTGTTTCAGGGTGACTACAACGGTGAACTCCCTCCGGCCCCTCAGCTTCTGGAGCATCCGCTCAGACACATCCTCAGGAGCCTTCACCTCCCTGGACGAACCTGGGGAAAGAGCAGGTGGCAGTTTGGTCATTAAAAAGGCAATATTGTAGTAGCACTTGAGCATTCAAATACATTAGCATTATTTAGGTACGCATTTCATTTCCATGTGTTTTCATTAATTACAGGTTTTCTATCATTGTTGCAAAATACAAAGGATATTCATGATTGTTCAACCATAGTGCCATATTAGAACTAGTATAATGTGTTTAGATGAATAACAGGGAGCGAACGACGACAATGATAACATTCAGCTAGCAGGCTATACGCTACATCGGCAGGACAGAACGGCTGACTCTGGTAAGACAAGGGGTGGCGGTCTGTGTATATTTGTAAACAACAGCTGGTGCACAAAATCAAATACTAAGGAAGTCTCGAGGTTTTGCTCGCCTGAGGTAGAGTATCTTATGATAAGCTGTAGACCACACTATTTACCAAGAGAGTTTTCATCTATATTTTTCATAGCTGTCTATTTACCACCACAAACCAATGCTGGCATTAAGATTGCACTGAATGAGTTGTACAAGGCCATTAATCAACAGGAAAACGCTCATCCAGATGCAGCGCTCCTAGTGGCCGGGGACTTTAATGCAGGGAAACTTAAATCCGTTCTACCTAATTTCTACCAGAATGTTAAATGTGCAACCAGAGGGAAAAAAACTCTATACCACCTTTACTCCACACACAGAGACGCATACAAAGCTCTCCCTCGCCCTCCATTTGGCAAATCTGACCATAACTCTATCCTCCTGATTCCTGCTTATAAGCAAAAACTGAAGCAGGAAGCACCAGTGATTCGGTTAATAAAAAAGTGGTCAGATGACGCAGATGCTAAGCTACAGGACTGTTTTGCTAGCACAGACTGGAACATGTTCCGGGATTCTTCAGACAGCATTGAGGAGTACACCACATCAGTCACTGGCTTCATCAATAAGTGCATCGATGATGTCGTCCCCACAGTGACCGTACGTACATACCCCAACCAGAAGCCATGGATTACAGGAAACATCCGCACTGAGCTAAAGGGTAGAGCTGCCGCTTTCAAGGAACGGGACTCTAACCCGGACGCTTATAAGAAATCCCGCTATGACCTCCGACGAACCATCAAACAGGCAAAGAGTCAATACAGGTCTAAGATTGAATCATACTACACTGGCTCTGACGCTCGTCGGATGTGGCAGGGCTTGAAAACTATTACAGACTACAAAGGGAAGCACAGCCGCGAGCTGCCCAGTGACACAAGCCTACCAGGCAAGCTAAACCACTTCTATGCTCGCTTCGAGGCAAGCAACACTGAAGCATGCATGAGAGCACCAGCTGTTCCGGATGACTATGTGATCACGCTCTCCGTAGCCGATGTGAGTAAGACTTTTAAGCAGGTCAACATTCACAAGGCCGCAGGGCCAGACGCATTACCAGGACGTGTACTCCGAGCATGTGCTGACCAACTGGCAAGTGTCTTCACTGACATTTTCAACATGTCCCTGACTGAGTCTGTAATACCAACATGTTTCAAGCAGACCACCATAGTCCCCGTGCCCAAGAACTCAAAGATAACCTGCCTAAATGACTACCGACCCGTAGCACTGACGTCTGTAGCCATGAAGTGCTTTGAAAGACTGGTCATGGCTCACATCAACAGCATAATCCCAGAAACCCTAGACCCACTCCAATTTGCATACCGCCCCAACAGATCCACAGATGATGCAATCTCTATCGCACTCCACACTGCCCTTTCCCACCTGGACAAGAGGAACACCTACGTGAGAATGCTATTCATTGACTACAGCTCAGCATTCAACACCTTAGTGCCCTCTAAGCTCATCACTAAGCTAAGGATCCTGGGACTAAACACCTCCCTCTGCAACTGGATCCTGGACTTCCTGACGGGCCGCCCCCAGGTGGTAAGGGTAGGTAACAACACATCTGCCACACTGATCCTCAACACGGGGGCCCCTCAGGGGTGCGTGGTCAGTCCCCTCCTGTACTCTCTGTTCACCCATGACTGCATGGGCAGGCACGACTCCAACACCATCATTAAGTTTGCCGATGACACAACAGTGGTAGGCCTGATCACCGACAATGATGAGACAGCCTATAGGGAGGAGGTCAGAGATCTGGCCGTGTGGTGCCAGGACAACAACCTCTCCCTCAACGTGACCAAGACAAAGGAGATGATTGTGGACTACAGGAAAAAAAAGAGGACTGAGCACGCCCCCATTCTCATCGACGGGGCTGTAGTGGAACAGGTTGAGAGCTTCAAGTTCCTTGGTGTCCACATCACCAACGAACTATCATGGTCCAAACACACCAAGACAGTCGTGAAGAGGGCACGACAAAGCCTATTCCCCCTCAGGAGACTAAAAAGATTTGGCATGGGTCCTCAGATCCTCAAAAAATTCTACAGCTGCACCATCGAGAGCATCCTGACTGGTTGCATCACCGCCTGGTATGGCAACTGCTTGGCCTCTGACCGCAAGGCACTACAGAGGGTAGTGCGTACGGCCCAGTACATCACTGGGGCAAAGCTCCCTGCCATCCAGGACCTCTATACCAGGCGGTGTCAGAGGAAGGCCCTCAAAATTGTCAAAGACTCCAGCCACCCTAGTCATAGACTGTTCTCTCTGCTACCGCACGGCAAGCGGTACCGGAGTGCCAAGTCTAGGTCCAAAAGACTTCTCAACAGCTTCTACCCCCAAGCCATAAGACTCCTGAACAGCTAATCATGGCTACCCGGACTATTTGCACTGCCCCCCCACCCCATCCTTTTTACGCTGCTGCTACTCTGTTAAGTATTTATGCATAGTCACTTTAACTCTACCCACATGTACATATTACCTCAACTACCTCAACTAGCCGGTGCCCCCGCACATTGACTCTGCAACGGTACCCCCCTGTATATATAGCCTCCCTACTGTCACTTTATTTTACTTCTGCTCTTTTTTCTCAACACTTTTTTGTTGTTGTTTTATTCTTACTTTTTTTGTTTAAAATAAATGCACTGTTGGTTAAGGGCTGTAAGTAAGCATTTCACTGTAATGTCTGCACCTGTTGTATTCGGCGCATGTGACCAATAAAATTTGATTTGATTTGATTTGAGATTAGTGTTACACTGTGGCTCTGGATAAGAGTGTCTGCTAAATGACTCAAATGTAAATGTGTCTCAACTGAAGCCAAACAGAGCCAGAACAGAGAAACAAACCCACGTCAGCGTGATTCACAAATGCCTCAGTTGTTGGTACAGACAGTTAAATAAGTATTTCAACACAGCTTGAAACTATCCACTCTTGAAATTACAGCAGGACACAACTGGCTGTTTCAGAAAATACAAACAAAAGACGTCAGCTCCTTTGAAGCTGATCAATCTCCGACAAGCAGCTTCAGAGCAGCACCTTTTGAGCTCAGCTTGAGGACGAAGAAGAAGAAGAAGAAGTGCGGTGGACATTCAGATCTCTGTGTAGCCTGGCTAGTCTTCTGTAGCTAGTCTTCTGTAGCTAGTCTTCTGTAGCTAGTCTTCTGTTCACCAGTCCGACCAGCATGCCAACTTCTCCCCCTGACTCCACCCAGACATCTATGCTACTTTAATGGAAGCATCCATAAATTATTATGTTTCTCAGAAGCGATCACATCAAAGGGTTCACTCCCAGCCAGGGGATGCATGCACGATGCCATGGCATACTTTAGAGCTACAGGAAGCTAAGCTAGCATCGCTGCCTCTCCTCAGCGCATAAACAGCCAATTAACACAATGTAGTATGAAAATGCTAAAAAGGCCATGATGAAGCCTGGCACTGTGCAGAGTGAGCACACAGAGCAGAGGCTTCAATGCGTGTGATAGGAGAGAAGCACGTTATACAGTCTTCAGGGAAGGAGTGTAGTGTGTGCTGCTAGCATTACCATCTGTCTGATCCTGGCTAGGTTACTCCATGGGGAGGCCATGTTTTGAGTTGTTTCTGTCAAAACAAAAAGGTTGTCTGGTTTTTAGGTCCAATAGACAGATACAGGGCTAGAGTACATCCTCAACAGAGTTAGTATCATTAATGTGTTATTGGCTGAGGTGGGCCAGGTGGTGCGATGACATGTACCAGAGTACATTACTTGTAATAAGCCTTTTTCAGGTTAAAATAAGCTAAAGAATTTGCCAATGACATTAGATAATTTAGCTTGGTAAGAAAAGTGAATTATAACTCAATAAAATATATTTAGGCTTGCCTAGATTTCACTTTTTGCAGTTATGATGGTAGCAACAGAAAGCATCTGAATGAATAATTAAATTTAAGTGACTACTTTTCATAATAATGTAGGACATTGGTGGAAATTATTAATGCTCTGAGGTGTCTTAGTAGACAGCCTCATTGAATCACAATTACAGATCAAATAGTGACCCATAAAGGGTTTGGTGAATTTTTCCCTTTGGAAAAATTATACAATTGCAGTCAGACGCCGTGAAATTCTCTACAACAGAAAAACAATAAGCCATTTGTCAGACTTGAAACAAAACTAAACCCAAGCAGAAGACTCCAGCCCGCAGATGGTACTGTGCTGTGCTGGTCAGTCATGTGCCAGACCTAAGCATGGCGGGTGTGACTGGGAAAGGCAATGGGAGGACCACAGTGATACCTCAATCCCAAACACAATGGGCCGCATGGGTTAGGGGACAGTTTGGGCCAAGGGGCCTTGGGACTGAGCCCCACCACAGGGCTCCACAGAAAGCCATCAGCCTTTGATCTGTTAGTAGCCTCTCTACTCAAGGACACAGGGGGTGGGGAGGGTCGGATGGGGGGAGACGCCCAAGTGGGGGGAGGGGCTCGACGGACCCCTTTCTAGGACTTAATGATAAGCACGGCTGTCCTTGGAGAAGCCTGCATTTAAAGCACAGAGATAGGACCCCTGCGTCGGTGCTGCTCACTCAGTGCATAAGATTACCACCAGACAGTACCCTACCAGTAACCCTCACAAAAACCCTCCAAATGAAAGAGGAGTGGATGAGCCTCTGCTCTGATGAGGGCCAGATTCCCCCCCTCTCTGCCAAATCAATACCAATCAATTGACGTCGGCATACCTTCTCACATCAGCACCGCTTTCAATGTTGTCATTAAACAAATGCACACAGATCATTCCGGAAAAAAGAAAGAAAAAAAATATATTTTCAGGCATCAAGAAATGCATTGACAGAGTGAGAAGTCCAAAGTCTCAGAGAGTGTTCCTGGGAAGCAGAGCTTTGTGGTAGCCTTGCCGGCACGCTAATCTTATCTGCAGGATACAGTATAAACAGCTTTAAATTGTTTCACACCAGGCAATAGTCTACATCACAAGGATTGACTCTAATCTGTAACTGAGTAATACTACCTTATTTTGTCTGTCTGAACTCTAAGTGTACAATGGTGAATGCTTCCCTACCATTGCAAAATAAATATTGCTATTATGAGGCTAATGCCAATCTAATCAATGGTTCATGATTTAGATCAGGTGCCTTTCAAGCTCCATTTGAAAAGCTGCCCTACATTAACCTAACTATCACATAAACCTTTCTGCTCCCATATCTTCCTGTATTTTCAGAGTGACTTCTTTACTGTATACTGTACAGGGAAGAACTTTGTTTCCTGAGATGTAAACAGCCTCTAACGGACAATATGAATTCACTGGGAAACATTTATATTTATTTTCAAACATTCCATAACGTTGTTATGAGGGGCCCTGGTTTCAAATTATGAAGATGCCTGACTTTACCCATAACAAAGCAATAACAGCAAGTAAAAGATCACAGCGCTGTTCTGATCTAAATAACACAGCTCACGTTTTAAAAACAACTCCTCTCCAACATTTCATGTCATCTCTACAGCTCTCAAAATTCAACTGTGCGTAACCCAGGTCAACCAATGGGTTAAATATTTGTGTAAATGTTAGCGAACAACCCAATTAGATTATCAGCCAATCAGAAGTGCGCAAATCCTTTAGGTCCCACAGTTCAATTGTTGCAATCTCGAGCAAGCGCCATTTTATGGGACATTCTCTCCTATTAGTCAGAAAAACTGCTCTAAATGCAAAAATAAAGAGTAAAACATCGATATATCTTAAGAAATACGCTGATAAATGATGCTCCATTCATTGCATCGTCTTGAGAAGTGGTTGAATGCATTTGTGGACCATTTACTTTATGAGTTTTATTTTTCTATATGTTAGTGAATGTAAATTGTGTAATTTATGCTAATTGCTAAGCACATTTTTGTAGAAGTAATTATACTTTTCCTAAGCGAACAATATCGTATCAAACGGATGCATTTGGTGTCGGTAATATATTGTGTTGTAGAAAAGTCAACTTTTTGGTACTTTGTTCTAAGTTATTTTTTAGTTGAGTGACACATTGAAACGTACATAGCACTAGCTAATGCAGGCTGTCAGATGCCATTTCATGGTACCTTTTGAGACGCATGTTGGGTAACCATAGAGAAGACATTTTAGCAGCAGTTTATTCTATTTGTACATTTATTTCCTTGTTATTGTTGTGGAAAACTCAATCCAAAGATTAAGGCAGAGACTATTTAATTGTATAATAGACAAATATTTAATGCATATGAGCAGCTGCAAAGTAGATCCGTCTCTGATCGCAGTCAGGGAAGGAGCTCGAAGAGTAAATCAAATCACATTTTATTGGTCACATACACATTTTTAGCAGATGTTATTGCGGGTGTAGTGAAATGCTTGTGTTCCTAACTCCAACAGTGCAGTAGTATCTAACAATTCACAACAATACACACAGATCTAAAAGAAAAATAATGGAATTAAGAAATATATAAATATTAGGACAAGCAATGTTGGAGTGTCATTGACTAAAATACAGTAGAATACAATACAGTATATAAATATGAGATGAGTAAAGCAACATGTAAACATTATTAAAGTGACTAGTGTTCCATTCTTAAAAAGTGGCCAGTGATTCCATGTCTATGTACAGTGAGGGAAAAAAGTATTTGATCCCCTGCTGATTTTGTATGTTTGCCCACTGACAAAGACATGATCAGTCTATAATTTTAATGTTAGGTTTATTTGAACAGTGAGAGACAGAATAACAACAAAAAAAACAGAAAAACGCATGTCAAAAATGTTAGAAATTGATTTGCATTTTAATGAGGGAAATAAGTATTTGACCCCTCTGCAAAACATGACTCAGTACTTGGTGGCAAAACCCTTGTTGGCAATCACAGAGGTCAGACGTTTCTTGTAGTTGGCCACCAGGTTTGCACACATCTCAGGAGGGATTTTATCCCACTCCTCTTTGCAGATCTTCTCCAAGTCATTAAGGTTTCGAGGCTGACGTTTGGCAACTCAAACCTTCAGCTCCCTCCACAGATTTTCTATGGGATTAAGGTCTGGAGACTGGCTAGGCCACTCCAGGACCTTAATGTGCATCTTCTTGAGCCACTCCTTTGTTGCCTTGGCCGTGTGTTTTGGGTCATTGTCATGCTGGAATACCCATCCACGACCCATTTTCAATGCCCTGGCTGAGGGAAGGAGGTTCTCACCCAAGATTTGACGGTACATGGCCCCGTCCATCGTCCCTTTGATGCGGTGAAGTTGTCCTGTCCCCTTAGCAGAAAAACAACCCCAAAGCATGTTTCCACCTCCATGTTTGACGGTGGGGATGGTGTTCTTGGTGTCATAGGCAGCATTCCTCCTCCTCCAAACACGGCGAGTTGAGTTGATGCCAAAGAGCTCGATTTTGGTCTCATCTGACCACAACACTTTCACCCAGTTCTCCACTGAATCATTCAAATGTTCATTGGCAAACTTCAGACGGGCCTGTATATGTGCTTTCTTGAGCAGGGGGACCTTGCGGGCGCTGCAGGATTTCAGTCCTTCACGGCGTAGTGTGTTACCAATTGTTTTCTTGGTGACTATGGTCCCAGCTGCCTTGAGATCATTGACAAGATCCTCCCGTGTAGTTCTGGACTGATTCCTCACCGTTCTCATGATCATTGCAACTCCACGAGGTGAGATCTTGCATGGAGCCCCAGGCCGAGGGAGATTGACAGTTATTTTGTGTTTCTTCCATTTGCGAATAATCACACCAACTGTTGTCACCTTCTAACCAAGCTGCTTGTCGATGGTCTTGTAGCCCATTCCAGCCTTGTGTAGGTCTACAATCTTGTCCCTGACATCCTTGGAGAGCTCTTTGGTCTTGGCCATGGCAGAGTTTGGAATCTGATTGATTGATTCTTCTGTGGACAGGTGTATTTTATACAGGTAACAAGCTGAGATTAGGAGCACTCCCTTTAAGAGTGTGCTCCTAATCTCAGCTCGTTACCTGTATAAAAGACATATAGTCACCGGCAGTCCTGTGGGCGAAAACAGCTAGTTGATGAGAGAAGTTCGAAGGAGAATGGCAAGAATTGTGCAAGGTATCAAGCGGGCCACAAACAGACAAATAACGTGTCAGTACAACAGTGGTGTGCATAACGGCATCTCAGAAAGCACAACTCATCGATCCTTGTCATGGATTGGCTAGTGCAGCAGATGACCACACCGGGTCCCACTCCTATCAGCAAAAAACAAGAAGAAGCAGCTCCAGTGGGTACGCGATCACCAACACTGGACAATTGAGGAGTGGAAAAATATTGCCTGGAACATGACAGCAAGTTCAGTTTACTTGAGTGGCCTGAGCTGTCCCCAGACCTCAACCCAATAGAGCATCTTTGTAATGATGCTGTTCGCAGCATGAATGTACCACCGTCCAATCTGCAGCCATTGCGTGATGCCATTGTGTTAGCATGGACCAACATCCCTGTGGATCCTTTCCAACACTTTTTATAATACCCCAAAGAATTCTGCATATATCACGCTATACAGCAATAAACATAAAGTTCAAATGCAGAGACTCCGAGATCATCGAGTGCTTTTGAAGTGACAGGTTGGCGCAAAATCTATAGGCTATCTCTCCACTGCACTGTATCAGCGTAAAATAGGGCTTTCTAGCAGAGGTAATGACTAAGATTCAGCAAGAGGCAGGCAGAGGTGCAAATGAGTGTTGAATTTATTTACAGAGCGCTGGTGTTTCAAATATGATTGTGATATTTACAAATATACACCAAGTGTACAAAACATTTTGTGGTGCAGTCATTTTCTCTCCAAGCCCGGGGAAAGGGTCAGAGCACACCCTCTCCTCTCCAGACTCCGGCGAGAGCTCGGTCATAATCAATTCAGTGTCAGTCAATGTTGGGATGAAAACCTCACACACCCCATCATAGGGCAGACAATCCTGCAGAGCACCCCCCATAGGAACAACAAAGGAGCAGGAAGGAAACAGTTCGGCCTCCAACACGGCGTCCTCACCAGGGCCCGGCTGGTAAACATGACACCTCCCTTATAAATCAAAATCAAATATTTCAGGCGGAGTTATCACTTTAATCACTTAGTTTACCATAGAGATGAGAAGTGTTTTTCCCCCGCTTTTTATGGAAACCCAAAGGAATCATACCTAACCGCCCCAGTAGCATTCCATAGCCCCCCTACACACACCACGGTGCGCTCTGTCCATTGTGCTTACACAGCACAGCGAAGATACAGATTGTTTTGGCGCCAACCTGTCACTCAATCATTTGAACTTTTTTGCTATTTTTATATAGGGACATAAAACTAAAACTGAGGGGGCACAAATTTGAACTGATGGGACGAAGCCCTCTTTAGCCCCCACATGGAGCCGGGTACGGGTTACTATTCCATAGTATGCATGAGTGTAAGTTTTCGCCTGCTTATTCAACACGCAGGTCAGGTTTTTTTATGGACTTTGAGTCTCCTTGGATGGCGAGCCTACCCAGAGAGATCGACATCTTCCATTTCATGCAGAAAAAATAAGACATCTTTTCAAGAGAACCTTTTCTTGAAGGACACTTAAATACACTATTGTCCACAGCTCTACTGTGTTTGTCTCCTTCGAACCTCTCTCATCAACTAACTGTTTTCGCCCACAGGACTACCGGTGACTAGATGTTTTTTGTTTGTCGCACCATTCTCGGTAAACCCTAGACACTGTTGTGTGTGTGAAAAGCCCAGGAAGCAGTGGTGGGAAAAGTACCCAATTGTCGTACTTGAGTAAAAGTAAAGATACCTTAATAGAAAATGACTCAAGTAAAAGTGAAAGTCACCCAGTAAAATACTACTTAAGTAAAAGTCTAAAAGTATTTGGTTTTAAATATACTTCAGTATCAAAAGTAAATGTAATTGCCAACATATACTTAAGTATCAAAAGTAAAAGTATGAATCATTTCACATTCCTTATATTAAGCAAATCAGGCAGCACTATTTTCTTGTTTTTTTAAAATTTACAGATAGCCAGGGGCACACTCAGACATAATTTACAAACTAAGCTTTTGTGTTTAGTGAGTCCGCCAGATCAAAGGAGGTAGGGATCACCAGGAATGTTTTCTTGATAAGTGTGTGAATTGGACAATTTTTCTGTCCTGCTAAGCACTCTAAATGTAACAAGTACTTTTGGGTGTCAGGGAAAATATATGGAGTAAAAAGTACATTGTTTTCTTTAGGAATGTAGTGAAGTAAAAGTAAAAGTAGTCAAACATATAAATAGTAAAGTAAAGTACAGATACCCCAAAAAACTACTTAAGTAGTACTTTAAAGTATTTATACTTTAAAGTACTTTACACCACTGTCAGGAAGGTGGCCGTTTCTGAGATACTGGATCAGGCGTGTCTGGCACCGACAATCATACCACGCTTAAAGTCACTTAGGTCACTCGGTTTGCCATTCTAACGTTCAACTGAACAATAACTGATCACCCCATGCTATGTGGTAAGACTGAAATACTGAATCTGTATTTGAATGTCATTTTCTGAATTGAACTTTACTGGTGATAATTGATACTATAGAAGGGAGAACATGATTTTACCTGAGGTATTAAAATAGACCCATATATTATTTAACCCAGGGTATTTTAATATTGTTGAATCTGTTTATTATGAAATACTATTATTGTGAATTGCATAAATATGCTTAGCACAGAATTACCAAGTGGGACCAGTCAGTCCAAACATAAAAAAAATCATAAACGGCCATATTAGAGAACAAATAATATACCACAGATTAGAGCTCTGCATGGGCATGAATTTTTAGCCCGAGCCCTACCCATGCCTGCGACATCCAGGCCCTACCCTACCCGCGACATCCAGGCCCTACCCTACCCATGCCCGAATGCTTCTGCCAAATTTAAAGTCCAGCCCTGCCCGAAATCAGAAATAATTTCCTCAGTTAGTAAATCCAGATCATGGCTAGAAGGGAACTAGCTTTTGTAAAATGTTGAACTGTTTTGCATTTAGCTAACAATAACCCTAAGCCTTTTCCTAACTTTAACCTAAGTTCTCCTAACCTGCTACGAAAAGTCAAATCTGAAGGTAATTTGACAAAAGCTGGATCACTTCTAGCCATGACCGTAAATCCATTAGCTGCTCCTCTCGGTCTGTCACTCGCTCCCTGTGCGCAGGCAGCTCGCTGTGCATGCATTCTGCATATGGCGACTCGGAGTCTGTGAGTAACCATAGCAACAGCTTTGCTTGGGCCGCTCTGCTCAATGACAAAACATGAGAGCAGTGAGCTGTTAAATACTTTTTGTCACTTTAAACCCTGACAAAACTCAAGAAACATTATTATTTTCTGTGAAATAATCTCTCCTGTCTTATACTTGATGAGGTTGAAGAATTTCTGACACCATGTTATGATCTTAGTCAAATATGACTACTGCGCAGCAGAGCACGAGCAAATGGCTCAGCTTCAAAATGTTAGTGATCAATTTAATGATACCAGAGCCCTACCCGTACCCTAGTTATTGATGAAAAAAACAGGCCCTACCCGATGTATAATGTCGGGGACCGTCGGGCTCGGCTAGCAGAGCTCTACCACAGGTAGACGATAAATACATTCCTGTCTCACTCAACATTGCGTAACACTGCCAGTTAGAAAATGACATAGCATTCTTTCCAAACACTCTCTGCTTTAAACATCGGTGCTGAGGCATCTGCGTGGGAGGGTTGGGCTTGAGAACGTCTCTCTAGGGGGATTACAGTAATGATCAACTCCAAACCCTCCATTACCCACCTTTTGGCTAGCCTACAGCCGGAATATTCCAATACCAGCTCCGGCTGGCTCAGGAAATCTGCATTCGGAGGATGGTCTCTCCCTCCACTGTGTGTCCGCTCTACTGGAACAAATACTAAACTGAGCCAAGGGCACCTCCAGGACTGTTGGGGCAGCGCTTTCTCCTAAATTCTCTGATCGACTCTGCATTGACCAGCCACTAGCTGTCTGATATTCAGAGTCTTTGAGCTGGTGTCAGCCACCAGTCCTATATCTATGTAAATGCTATTTTTATGGTGGCCCGGAGATGACACAAATATCGCCCAACCACCATCAGCACTTCTGGAATAAAGGATCTGGTTGGACTGAGGGCTAAAAAACAAATAACACCTGGATTCCAAGTTACTGTCACAAGTCCTTCCACATAGAATCAGTCAGATGGGAATGCAGTGTTTTTGCCAAAATAGCTTTGGTAGCTGGCATTGGTGGCTGTAGCCCCATTAGTTGCCTCCTGTTTGGTTGACACACACACACAGACACACACACACACACACACACCACACACACACACACACACACAGGGAGCGCTGCTGTATAATAAATGAGTCTCTTAGATCCCGCTACCCTCCAGTGCTGTTGCAGTTAGGTGCATAACCACCACCAGATACACAGAAACACTTCACCGGCAGTGTTGCTCAGTGCTCAAACACTCAACAAGAACAAATGCCTTTCTGACACTAGTGATGACACAAAACCAACACGCAGGGCTCTGGGCTCACATGCATGCATGCAGCTGTGTGGATAGGATACTGCACATTGGCTGCTTGCTGTTGTGACCATGGTAGTCTCCTCTTCCAGGATCAGTTAGTAGGACAGAGTCTGATCCTAGTTCAGTGCTCTGGTTGTGGCCGTCTGCTTCATATGTAGCACAGGGGCATTCTTTCCTCCAGCTTTATCATATCAATCCCCGAGGCCTACCTCTGTATATCTACTGCCACTCACTGTACTGCTGACAGGTAATTTCAAATGCAATCTGCAGCAGGTGAGAAGTTCTAAAATGTAATCCCCATTTCTCCAGCTCTCACACACAGTTCATGCAAGCAAGTGCACACACACACACACATTCCCAATATTCCTCCCCTGCTTTACCCCCCTCCTAGAGATACCAGCCATCCCCATGGGCAGGAAGGCACCCAGCTAACAACAAACGTTCCAACAACTTTAAGAAATAAACAAATTTAGAGTACGTTCTCTTAAGAGTCTAATTAGGTCATTACCTAACGTTTTCATAGGAATGTTCCAGTGATGTGTAAGGTCTGTTTCCAAGAGACCATTCCCTTAATGTCAAACAGAACTTACCCAGATAGTGGTTACCATGTTCTCAGAATATTCAATAGTAATGTTCTAGACACGTTTCATGAGAACGTTGCAAGAACATTCCTGTGTCCAGTTTTCTAAGGGTTAGGAGAATATTCCATCAACATTCCACCAAACATACACAGAACATGGTTGCCATGTTTTATGAATAAAAATATAGTAAAATGTTCTAGACACGTTTCATAGGAACTTTGCAAGAACATTTATGTCCAGTTCTGTGGGTTAGGAGAATATCCCAACAACATCACAAACATGGTTGCCATGTTCTCAGAATATAAGATATTAATGTTCTAGACATGTTTAATGGGAACGTTGCAAGCCGAAGAACACCATCCCAACCGTGAAGCACGGGGATGGCAGCATCATGCTGTGGGGGTGCTTTGCTGCAGGAGGGACTGGTGCACTTCACAAAATAGATGGCATCATGAGGAAGGAAAATGATGTGGATATATTGAAGCAACATCTCAAGACATCAGTCAGGAAGTTAAAGCTTGGTCACAAATGGGTCTTCCAAATGGACAATGACCCCAAGCATACTTCCAAAGTTGTGGAAAAATGGCTTAAGGACAACAAAGTCAAGGTATTGGAGTGGCCATCACAAAGCCCTGACCTCAATCCTATAGAACATTTGTGGGCAGAACTGAAAAAGCGTGTGCGCGCAAGGAGGCCTACAAACCTGACACAGTTACACCAGCTCTGTCATGAGGAATGGGCCAAAATTCACCCAACTTATTATGGGAAGCTTGTGGAAGGCTACCTGAAACGTTTGACCCAAGTTAAACAATTTAAAAGCAATGTTACCAAATACTAATTGAGTGTATGTAAACTTCTGACCCACTGGGAATGTGATGAAAGAAATAAAATCTTAAATAAATCCTTCTCTCTATTATTCTGACATTTCACATTCTTAAAATAAAGTGGTGATCCTAACTGACTTAAGACAGGGAATTTTTACTAGGATTAAATGTCAGGAATTGTGACAAATTGAGTTTAAATGTATTTGGCTAAGGTGTATGTAAACTTCCGACTTCAACTGTATGTCAATAGAATGCACTGTTAAAAGCACCGTGTGTGTCCCTAACCTTGCCAACGGACAAAGAGCTGTGAATGGATCAGTGGTTCAATAATCAGGGCCTTGATGGGCTCGGCAACAGTACGAAGGTGAAATTAAACAAAATGTTTTGGGGAGAACGTTTCTTTGGGACGATCAGGTGACGTTCTGACATCTGATACACAGAAATGTTCCTGCAACATTCCAATGAAACATGTCTAGAACATTAATATCTTATGTTCTGAGAACATGGCAACTACAGTGAGGGAAAAAAGTATTTGATCCCCTGCTGATTTTGTACGTTTGCCCACTGACAAAGACATGATCAGTCTATAATTTTAATGGTAGGTTTATTTGCACAGTGAGAGACAGAATAACAACAAAAAAATCCAGAAAAACGCATGTCAAAAATGTTATAAATTGATTTGCATTTTAATGAGGGAAATAAGTATTTGACCCCTCTGCAAAACATGACTTAGCACTTGGTGGCAAAACCCTTGTTGGCAATCACAGAGGTCAGACATTTCTTGTGGTTGGCCACCAGGTTTGCACACATCTCAGGAGGGATTTTGTCCCACTCCTCTTTGCAGATCTTCTCCAAGTCATTAAGGTTTCGAGGCTGACGTTTGGCAACTCGAACCTTCAGCTCCCTCCACAGATTTTCTATGGGATTAAGGTCTGGAGACTGGCTAGGCCACTCCAGGACCTTAATGTGCTTCTTCTTGAGCCACTCCTTTGTTGCCTTGGCCGTGTGTTTTGGGTCATTGTCATGCTGGAATACCCATCCACGACCCATTTTCAATGCCCTGGCTGAGGGAAGGAGGTTCTCACCCAAGATTTGACGGTACATGGCTCCGTCCATCGTCCCTTTGATGCGGTGAAGTTGTCCTGTCCCCTTAGCAGAAAAACACCCCCAAAGCATAAGGTTTCCACCTCCATGTTTGACGGTGGGGATGGTGTTCTTGGGATCATAGGCAGCATTCCTCCCCCTCCAAACACGGCGAGTTGAGTTGATGCCAAAGAGCTCGATTTTGGACTCATCTGACCACAACACTTTCACCCAGTTCTCCTCTGAATCATTCAGATGTTCATTGGCAAACTTCAGACGGGGATGTATATGTGCTTTCATGAGCAGGGGGACCTTGCGGGCGCTGCAGGATTTCAGTCCTTCATGACGTAGTGTGTTACCAATTGTTTTCTTGGTGACTATGGTCCCAGCTGCCTTGAGACCATTGACAAGATCCTCCCGTGTAGTTCTGGGCTGATTCCTCACCGTTCTCATGATCATTGTAACTCCACGAGGTGAGATCTTGCATGGAGCCCCAGGCCGAGGGAGATTGACAGTTATTTTGTGTTTCTTCCATTTGCGAATAATCACACCAACTGTTGTCACCTTCTCACCAAGCTGCTTGGCGATGGTCTTGTAGCCCATTCCAGCCTTGTGTAGGTCTACAATCTTGTCCCTGACATCCTTGGAGAGCTCTTTGGTCTTGGCCATGGTGGAGAGTTTGGAATCTGATTGATTGATTGCTTCTGTGGACAGGTGTCTTTTATACAGGTAACAAGCTGAGATTAGGAGCACTCCCTTTAAGAGTGTGCTCCTAATCTCAGCTCATTACCTGTATAAAAGAGACCTGGGAGCCAGAAATCTTTCTGATTGAGAGGGGGTCAAATACTTATTTCCCTCATTAAAATGCTAATCAATTTATAAAAATTTTGACATGCGTTTTTCTGGATTTTTTTGTTGTTATTCTGTCTCTCACTGTGCAAATAAACCTACCATTAAAATTATAGACTGATCATGTCTTTGTCAGTGGGCAAACGTACAAAATCAGCAGGGGATCAAATACTTTTTTCCCTCACTGTATGGTCTGTGTATGTTTGGTGGGACGTTGATGGAATATTCTCCTAACCCTCAGAAAACTGGACACAGGAATGTTCTTGCAACGTTCCCATGAAATGTGTCTAAAATATTAATATCACATATTCTGAGAACATGGCAACCATGTTCTGGGTCATTTCTGTTTGACATTTAGGGAATGTTCTCCTAAGTCAGACAGCTCCCCTCACTCTAGACAGCCTGCTCAGTGACTACACTACACAGAGGCCAGCAGGTATGACTGCCACTCCACACAGTGCCATGCATCCACCCAGAAACAGAGACATCCTAAATGAATGATGTCAGCAGGCAGAAGCAGCCGTAAATAACGCAGTGCTTTCCTTTCTGGCGGGTGGGTAATTTAATGTGCTTAAACTCTTCTCAAAAGGTAATCCAGAGAAATAAGGGCTGTATTGGTGAAGAGGCAACGCTGAAGAATGTACGGGGAAGTCCAACTCATTTTGTGACATTAATGGCAAACTGGAGGAGAGAGTGCGGGTGGAACCCCGCCTGGGTGGAATGCATAAGCGTTGAGTAGTGGACGGGACATCATGTCCCCTGTCTTCAAAGAGAAAGAGGGGCTCCAGCTGCACTATACATTCAGTAACTGTGCCGGCGTCGCTACAGAGAAGTAGATGTGAGGATACAGGATTTGGAAATGAGGTATTCCTATAACAATGTTCTTTACTTTTATATAGGATGATATGCTATAAGATGGTAAATGTTCCTTTTGAAGCCATAACTCATTATTTTCTATACATTGATCTGGATGCTTACAGCTTCAGGTCCCAATTTGTCCAGGTTGAAATTCTTCTCCAGAGAATTTATCCATGGAAACACTTATGTAAAATTATGTATTATTTAGTGATCTTCTGAGAGGTGCTTGTCCGAGGGCAGGGCAGTAGGACGTACAACTAGAGCATAGAATTACATTTGACTAGACTCTCTCATCCAGAGCGACTTACAGTAGTGAGTGCATACATTTTCATACTGGTCCTCAGTAGGAATCGCCTACAACAGGTTCAGGCTAGACAACCCATAGACCTCAGACACAGGGGGGTCATTAAAGGGCCAGTCTGGCTGGGGCCTGTAGTGGCTCATTCACCATCAACCTCACTCCATACATCTCCATGAGCCTGGGGTTTTGTTGCTGACTAATGTAATTATGCCCAGTCTTTCCATAATTCTTTGCATGTCTGTGTCCCTCTCTCTTATGGGAACACTGTTCTTTGTTTTGGGCAGGTGGCATCCCAGGGCCCCTGGCCTCATTCAGAGAGAAAATGACAACACTATGATATGTATGTCAAAATAAATGGTTGTGCAAACAGGTTGTATTGTGGACAATGTGTTTTCCTTTTATGTGAGAGCTTCCAAAAGCATCAACACCCATTCACCATGCATGATAGTCAATCTAATATTATATGGAAAGAAACAAGTATTTTCCCTTGCCATATTTGATGAGTTTTTGAACTCACTATGCCTGCTGTTTTGTTGTCTCATTCTTATGGGGACAAAACTGCAATTAACCATTGTTGCCCTCTCTCTTTCAACATACCACATAGCCTATTAGGTTTCTTTATGGGAGCATCTTACCTTGAAAGTGGAACGCCTGAGACTCGCTGTGGAAGCCCTGGACTTGAGTAACTCCATCAAAACCCTCTCCAAGCGTAAATTCATCGAAAACATTGATGCGTAGAGCAGGATCAACCCCGAAACCTACAACTTGATGACAGAAACAAACACAATACGCATGGACACAATTCAGAGCATTAATTCAGTGACCTGTTCCGAACGGTTATTGGTGCTAGGTAGATGCGCATCAAAGTGTACAGAATTCCAGCTGACATTTAAAACGGCAATTTGGAATAATAGCTGAAAATGGATAGGATACCATACTTTGTTGTAAAATGGGAGTCTCAAGTCATTTACATTATTATCTACAAGACATTATGGTCAATGGCAAATGTGTGTCCTACCTGAAGTGACGCAGAATAAACCGAGGAAAACAAATAGTTTTAATCCCATTGTGAATAGAAATTAACAGTAGTCCATGTTTTGTCCACTTCCAAGAGTCAGTACTGCTCAATCGGTTTACATGCAAACGATGTCACACCCGCGCAGTGTTACAAATCCCACACTTGTGAAATCCGCATCAGATTCAGAATTTGGAGATATTATTCCATTCCGTGCAAACTCAGTTACAGGTCTGTTACACAGGCATCAGTCTTCGGCAACACAAGTGGGTAGGCAATAGCCTAGAGGTTGTAACAAAACAAGCTTCACCAGTCCCTGAAACGCTCTGTTCAGCAGTCTGCACGAGCGCAGCGGAGAGCAAGAGTACCCGCTTTCAGGGTGGGAAGGAAAGGAGAATATAGCCAATGAAATAGGACCAATAAGCCCCCTTGTGGTCTTCGGCTGAAAATGCCTTGAACTGAACTTGATTATCCAAAACGCGCTTTAAAATACACTGAGTGCACAAAACATTAGGGGCACCTGCCTAATATTGAGTTGCACCCTCTTTTGCCCACAAACCAGCCTCAATTTGTCGGTGCATGGACTCTACAAGGTGTCGAAAGTGTTCCACAGGGATGCTGGCCCATGTTGACTCCAATGCTTCCCACAGTTGTGTCAAATAGGCTGGATGTCCATTGGGTGAAGGACCATTATTGATACACAAAGGAAACTGTTGAGCGTGAAAAACCCAGCAGCGTTGCAGTTCTTGACACACTCAAACCAGTTCGCATGGCACCTACTACCATACCCCATTCAAAGTCACTTAAATATTTCGTACTGCCAATTCACCCTCTGAATGGCACACGTACACAATCTCGTCTTCTTCTTTGGGAGTTGGTTGGCAGCTCGCATCCAAATCTTAGGTGCATACACCACCACCTACTATACTATACACGGCCTACCTACATTAAATTCCGGTAATACAAAATTGGAAAGATGGGAAAGGAAAATTAACCTGCCAACTATTAGCCCTCACTAAAAAACCCACCACCCATTCCACTATTTAACTCTGTCTAATCCTACTCTAGGCCAACGGTCTGGGAGGACAGAAGATTACCACTCTACACCCCCTGCAACTGTTCTGCAGTAAAACCTTGCAATCCCAAGTACTCTGCAGCTGCCACCACAACCTCTGTTTTCTGTGACTTACGTTCCATTTCTGCAGTAAATTGACAACCATGACTATGAATGCTAAAACACCCACCTTACTGAAGCACATATTATTCCCATCCCTATCTATTGGTCTCTGCCTACTCACAGGAATCCTCTCAGGATCCCTCACCCCATCTTTCTCTACCACTCTCTTCACTCCTTCAGCATACAACACTTTCTGTACTACTCTGACCCTGGTAACCTCAACCTGCCTTTCTCTCACCGGACACCTCCGATCTACAGCCCCATGGGCACCCCCACAGCTAGCACACAAATTTGCTCTATAAAAACCAGTTTTTGCTTTGTCATTACGGGGTATTGTGTGTAGATTGCTGAGGGGAAAAAAACAATTTACTCAATTTTAGAATAAGGC
This sequence comes from Coregonus clupeaformis, assembly GCF_020615455.1. Lineage (NCBI taxonomy): Eukaryota > Metazoa > Chordata > Actinopteri > Salmoniformes > Salmonidae > Coregonus > Coregonus clupeaformis. Next base: position 30,310,401 of record NC_059202.1, read on the forward strand.
TGCAACGTAATAAAATGTGGAACAAGTCAAGCGGTCTGAATACTTTTTCTCTGTACTTTGCGCCATTCATCTTTCCATCAATCCTGACTAGTCTCCCAGTCCCTGCCGCTGAAAAACATCCCCACAGCATGATGCTGCCACCACCATGCTTCACCGTAGGGATGGTGCCAGGTTTCCTCCAGACGTGACGCTTGGCATTCAGGCCAAAGAGTTCAATCTTGGTCATACCAAAGAATCTTGTTTCTCATGGTCTGAGAGTCCTTTAGGTGCCTTTTGGCATGTGCCTTTTACTGAGGAGTGGCTTCTGTCTGGCCACTACCATAAAGGCTTGATTGGAAGTGCTGCAGAGATGGTTGTCCTTATGGAAGGTTCACCCATATCCACAGAGGAACTCTGGAGCTCTGTCAGAGTGACCATTGGGTTCTTGGTCACCTCCCTGACCAAGTCCCTTCTCCCCAGATTGCTCAGTTTGGCCGGGTGGATAGATCTAGGAAGAGTCTTGGTGGTTCCAAACTTCTTCCTTTTAAGAATGATGGAGGCCACTGTGTTCTTGGGGACCTTCAATGCTGCAGACATTTTTTGGTAACCTTCCCCAGATCTGTGCCTCAACACAATCCTGTCTCTGAGCTCTATGGACAATTCCCTCGACCTCATGGCTTGGTTTTGCTCTGACATGCACTGTCAACTGTGGGACCTTATATAGACAGGTGTGTGCCTTTCCAAATCATGTCCAATCAATTGAATTTACCACAGGTGGACTCCAATCAAGTTGTAGAAACATCTCAAGGATGATCAATGGAAACAGGCTGTACCAGAACTCAATTTCGAGTCTCATAGCAAAGGGTCTGAATACTTATGTAAATAAGGTATTTCAGTTTTTTATTTTACTTTTGCTAAAATTTATAAAAACCTGTTTTCGCTTGGTCATGATGGGGTATTGTGTGTAGATTGCTGAGAATAAAATAAAATAAATCCATTTTAGAATAAAGCTGTAATGTAACACAATGTGGAAAAGTCAAGGGGTCTGAATACTTTCCTAATGCACTGTATATATATATATATATATATATATATATATAGTACCAGTCAAAAGTTTGGACACATCTACTCATTCAAGGGTTTTTCTTTATTTTTACTATTTTCTGCTTTGTAGAATAATAGTGAAGACATCAAAACTATGAAATAACACATATGGAATAAAAGTGTTAAACAAATCAAAATATATTTTAGATTTTAGATTCTTCAAAGTAGCCACCCTTTGCCTTGATGACAGCTTTGCACACTCTTGGCATTCTCTCAACCAGCTTCATGAGGAATGCTTTTCCAACAGTCTTGAAGGAGTTCCCACATATGCTGAGCACTTGTTAGCTGCTTTTCCTTCACTCTGCGGTCCAACTAATCCCAAACCATCTCAATTGGGTTTAGGTCGGTACAATGTAGAAAATAGTAAAAATAAAGAAAAACCCTTGAATGAGTAGGTGTGTCCAAACTTTTGACTGGTACTGAATATATATATATTGTACTACTATTAACTGTAACAAAAAATGTAGCCTATAGGCTTTAGTGTATGTATCCTAATTATAGGGAACTATTTTCATTATAGTCAACACTAATTTCAGTCTTGGATCTTTAGGATATTTGTTGTGTGTTGTTTATTGTTCATCCATCCATTCAAACTTTAGTTACCCAAGTTAGTTTCTCACTTGACATTGAGCGTGTCACTTCTCCACTCATCATTGAGTGGAGAAGTGGAGTGCTTGGCTCTGACAGGCATCTGTTGTTGACACTGTTTATTTTCATAGACCACCACAGATGCTTTGTGTTGCACATATTTGTTGATTCCTCTTGGCTCTTTCTCCTCCATGGGAGCAATTACAATTTGAAACAGAACACTTTAGTTTACAGAGAGCTGTGCCAGAAAATATATTTTTTCTCCCAAAGCTGGATAAACACTGTATACAGTAGGAGATCCAAAAAATCCAAACAACTGTATGCCATATGGACAAGAATCATTTTCTTTTTTTCAACAGCCACACAGTAAATTAAGGAGAGTTGAAATCACAGATTTAAAAAAATTACAGTTAAAATGACTCTGGAGTTATATTAACCCTCAACAGAGTGATACGCTGCCTGGAGTTAGTGTTGTTTGGGAATGAGTACTTTTAACTCCATAAGAGTAAACAGTGACAGTGAGTTAAAACTATGGCGTAGCCACAGATGTGGGAGGGGTGTCATTGTCATATTTCCCAGCATGCTCTGTTTCAGGTTGATTTCTAGAATTGTTTGTTTCAATATTCAATATCACATGTACATTGATTGTTTTTGATCTGATACTACACAATGATATGTAGCATACATTTTTCTAAACTAATCTAATCTGTATTTGGTTGGATTTATTGCAACCGTTACTGAGAAGGCTGTTCCAGTTTACATCATCTAGGTAGTCTCTAACAATAGTACCATGATCTCTGCACTGACATGCATTGTAAATGTTTGTTGTGGGCAATGTAAAATTGCTGGACATCCTTCCTCTTAAATGGATACCGATAAAGATTGGATGTCACATTGCAAGACACCATAATATGACACAGTAAGATATATTTAAATGAGACTTTACACCTCAAATGGGACCATGTAAACCCCCAAATAGTGTTGTTTCACTCCATAGGAGTTGAATTAACTATTGTGATTATATTTTGAGAGTAAACATTACTCTAAATAACTAACTCTAAAATACTGAACAACACTGCAGAGTTAAAAAAGTAACAGTTATTTCTTTCAATAATTCTGCACAGAGTAAAACAATGACACAGAGTTAAATATCAACACTAAATTGAGCATATACAACTCTGAAATAATTACTGTTGGGAAAGAGCTTGCAAGTAACCATGTCACTGTACTGTTTTACACCTGCTATATCCTGTGCACGTGACAAATAAACGTACAAAATGCAAACTTGCTCCAGCTCTTCCCAACATAGTGGCATCCTTGAGTTGGGGGGAAATTATTATTGAATAACAAACAATTTAGTTTAGTGCAATTGCAATAAATGCATTTCAGGTTATATCTTAGGTAAGATGTTAACCATCGTTCATCAAGCATCCATAATTTCCTGGTTGTAAAAAATGTCACTCAACAATTATATTCTAAGCTCTGTTGTGAATCTATGACAAATATTCTACATACCCCAACTTCTTGCTGTGTATCTTCAACTGATATACAGTATATACTCTTCAACCTATCCCTGGTAGCCCTGGGCAGCCATTGTCAATAAAACCAAGTTGTTATTCCCTGTACGACTACTGTGCCAAGGAAGCACATCTGCTGTATGAGAGAGAGAGCCTCCAACTCTCAATTCATTATTAATGCTGAATCTCATCTGGGCCAAGGCACAGGAAATGTAATTACTTTGTATTGCCCACAAGTCATCATTTCCTAAAGTGCCATCAGGAAAATAAAGTCATTCAAACATGAGATTCTCCCAAGTAGACAGATGGAGGATGCATACATAGCCTAACCATGCTCTTGGGAATTCACCCATTCGCTATAATCTTGGCAACTAGCAATACTAATATAAAAGAGGCTACAGCATTAAGCAGTCATAGTCAGTGTTTGTAGCTACCTCTGGGTATTTGTGACTAAATGGAAACTAGCTGGGGAAAATGGTTATTCTCTGTCCCCAGAGCCCCTCTGGGATATTTAAGTGATAATGCCAGAGAAGCCGGTGTTTGGAGGATATATTGCCACGGGTGTTGTTAGGCCCAAGAAGAAAGTCGAGGGCCGGAAAACTGTGCCAATATATCCTTCAAACACCGGCTTCGAGGGCATTATCACTTTAATATAAAGGGTTACCAACATACTCAAATATTGACTGACATACTTTCATTAAAAACATTATTTTGATTAATTTATTCATACTATTTCATCCTTCCACAAGATATAGTCCCGACACAAATCTAGGGTTGCTACCCAAGCCGGCTGGTCGTTCGTTCTATCGGTTCGGTTGCCAGAGACGCGACCCAGTCGTTCAGTCTTTTTGTTCTGTATCTATGGACGCGACCCAGTCGTTTGTTCTAAATGTTCCATTGCCATACTGGCTGGCAACGTTCTTATCCCTTGCTTACTAGCTAGCCAACTACAGCTAACTTATGTAAAAAAGTGCAGACAGAATAACAGCAAAGTAGCTGCATTTGCGTTTGTTTAATCTGTTTTCTAGTGACATTTATTTGGATACATCCATAACAATGAGCTAATGATGCATGATTTCGCCTGGCATAGAAAATGTGCTCTCTTGTCAGGACACTGTTGTTCAGAGGAGCTAGCCATCAACACAACTAACACAATCACTTCAAACGGAAGCTGGAAAGACAGCAAACTAGCTGCATTTCGTTTCGTTTGACCTGTTTTCTATTGATAGTTCTGTGTATACAGTATATCCATAAAGGTTATGCTGATTCATGATTTCGACTGGCTGAGTAAAGCTGTTTGCCTGTCTGTCTCATCCCGACTCCTGACACGTTCATTACTATGGGACAGCTGGTGATTGAATTTGAATATTGAAACAATGTTGCAAATGTCGGAGAGACAGACAGCAAGGTTTATACAAATCTCCACTGTTGAAAACTAAATGTTAGTCTAAAAGAAATGTGAGATAATGTCTAGATGCTTTTTATAGTGGAGATCAAGTTTATAAATTGTCTGGCTGGGCTGATGATACAGTGGATTGCACAGTCAGATGGAACGGAGTAAATAGGCATTTTAATGTCATAGATTTAGCCGGTGGTAACTTGTGGAATAGACACTGGTTGGAATGTGCTTTTAACCAATCAGCATTCAGGATTAGACCCACCCGTTGTATAAAATACTGTAACATAATGCTGTACAAGCCTCATTGTGACAGTTCTCCTTGAGTGTCACATAAGTCACTTACAATACTAGACTTGTTGTCATTATACAATCTTCATTTGTCCTGTGCAGGAGCCATGCCAATTGACTGTATTTTAATAATTGGGATATGACTTATGATTTAAAGAATGAAGCATTCCCAGTCTGTCATGATCCAAAATGGTTAGAGTTTACATAAATACAGACAATGTTCCTACTGTTAAGATACATTCATTAATATTATGGTGAATTATTGATAAGCTTATGGACTTTTTACCTACAAGCTTCAGGTTTGCAATACAGCTTAATGGTAACAAATCCTGCTTTTGAAATGGCAAGCTCTTGATATTGGTTAGATTTATTTTTCTTGGGGCCATCTAGTGAGCATGGTTGGGAATTACACTGAGTTGACCAATATATTAGTAGCAGTACTACATCAGAACAAGGGGTGTAGCTGTGGTTCCACTGTATGGAGGCTGGGGAGACAGTCAACACTTTGCTATCAATGTAAGTATATTTCTACATTCAGCAATATATTTTTTATGACGTCTAGTTTTTCAATTTAGAGAGATTATAAATCTAAGAATAAAAGTGTTAGGTTTATAAACCTCACTCAAGACAGTATTTTGAAAATGTTGATTTGTCTGATCCACAAAAGCTGTGTTCACACTGCACTAAGCCCAGAGCTAACATGTAGAGGCTTTATAGAGATAAAGAGAGAACATCAAACAAATAAAAGGTTGAGTTCTTCCACAGCTTTTTGCAGCGTCAGATTCAAATGATCTGTTATGAGGTCTGCAGCTCACCCAGTGTTTCACTTTATTTGAATACCTTACAGGATATGTCAGAAATATGTTACATTCTTACACGTTGGCTCACTACCTTGAGAGTGTATATAAAGGAGGGGATTAAGCCTCAGACCACATTATTTCTGAAGAGGTGTCATTTTAGAATGAAGGGTACTGTGGCTCTGCTAGTGTTGCTATTCTGTCTGTCTGGGGCATGGACTCAGGAAGAGAGTGGAGGGGTCAGAGAGAGTTTGATGGAGCGCCAAGGGAATGAAGCTACAGAGACGACCCCACAAACAGATGAGCGGCCAGACCACTACCACCCCTGACATTTGGACTGAGCTGAAAGAACTTAGAGACATGGTGGTGGAACAGAAAATAGAGCTGAGCAACATGGTGGCCAGACTGAAAGACAGCGACGAGCAACGGTTTGACCAGGCAGATGAGCAATGGTTTGAGCTTAGGCTGACCAAGAAGGAGATGGAGGAGCTGAAGACCGAGAATACAGCTGAATTATCAGGCATGGGGGCCAGAGTGACAGCCAGTGAGAAGGAGGAGCAGAAAAAGGAAGTGAGCATCACTAAGATTGAACTGCAGCTCCAAAAGAACAAAGTGGATGAGCTGGAGAGAGAGAATGCAGCCCTGAAAGCCAGAGTGACAGCCAGTGAGAGAGAGGTGGAGGAGCTGGAGAGAGAGAACACAGCCCTGAAAGCCAGAGTGACAGCCAGTGAGAGAGAGGTGGAGGAGCTGGAGAGAGAGAACGCAGCCCTGAAAGCCAGAGTGACAGCCAGTGAGAGAGAGGTGGAGGAGCTGGAGAGAGAGAACGCAGCCCTGAAAGCCAGTGACAGTCAGTGAGAGAGAGGTGGAGGAGCTGGAGAGAGAGAACGCAGCCCTGAAAGCCAGTGACAGCCAGTGAGAGAGAGGTGGAGGAGCTGGAGAGAGAGAACGCAGCCCTGAAAGCCAGAGTGACAGCCAGTGAGAGAGAGGTGGAGGAGCTGGAGAGAGAGAACGCAGCCCTGAAAGCCAGAGTGACAGCCAGTGAGAGAGAGGTGGAGGAGCTGGAGAGAGAGAACACAGCCCTGAAAGCCAGAGTGGCAGCCAGTGAGAGAGAGGTGGAGGAGCTGGAGAGAGAGAATGCAGCCCTGAAAGCCAGAGTGACAGCCAGTGAGAGAGAGGTGGAGGAGCTGGAGAGAGAGAACGCAGCCCTGAACGCCAGAGTGACAGCCAGTGAGAGAGAGGTGGAGGAGCTGGAGAGAGAGAACGCAGCCCTGAAAGCCAGAGTGACAGCCAGTGAGAGAGTTGTGGAGGAGCTGGAGAGAGAGAACGCAGCCCTGAAAGCCAGAGTGACAGCCAGTGAGAGAGAGGTGGAGGAGCTGGAGAGAGAGAACGCAGCCCTGAAAGCCAGAGTGACAGCCAGTGAGAGAGAGGTGGAGGAGCTGGAGAGAGAGAACACAGCCCTGAAAGCCAGAGTGACAGCCAGTGAGAGAGAGGTGGAGGAGCTGGAGAGAGAGAACGCAGCCCTGAAAGCCAGTGACAGTCAGTGAGAGAGAGGTGGAGGAGTTGGAGAGAGAGAACGCAGCCCTGAAAACCAGAGTGACAGCCAGTGAGAGAGAGGTGGAGGAGCTGGAGAGAGAGAACGCAGCCCTGAAAGCCAGTGACAGTCAGTGAGAGAGAGGTGGAGGAGCTGGAGAGAGAGAACGCAGCCCTGAAAGCCAGTGACAGCCAGTGAGAGAGAGGTCGAGGAGCTGGAGAGAGAGAACGCAGCCCTGAAAGCCAGAGTGACAGCCAGTGAGAGAGAGGTGGAGGAGCTGGAGAGAGAGAATGCAGCCCTGAAAGCCAGCGTGACAGCCAGTGAGAGAGGTGGAGGAGCTGGAGAGAGAGAACGCAGCCCTGAAAGCCAGAGTGACAGCCAGTGAGAGAGGTGGAGGAGCTGGAGAGAGAGAACGCAGCCCTGAAAGCCAGAGTGACAGCCAGTGAGAGAGAGGTGGAGGAGCTGAAGAGAGAGAACGCAGCCCTGAAAGCCAGAGTGTCAGCCAGTGAGAGAGAGGTGGAGGAGCTGAAAACTGAGAACATAGCCAGACCAAAGATGGCCTTCTTCTGCTAGTTTGGCTCATTTAGGGTATGTAGCAGTGGCGTAGGCAGAAATCCGTTGATGGCAGGGCCAGCAAAGATTTAGGTGGGACAACATTTAGGCACTCAAATTATCATTATCAAAAAAGCATAGCCTACCCTATACCGTACTGTAATCGATCACACACAACAAACCATCTAATGTGATTTCACATTAGAGACCAAAATAGTATTGTAAGCCTACGTAAATCCATGACTAATGCATTTAACATGCGACTCACATAGACCTACACATAATAAACCATAGGCCAATATACACTGTGTACAAAACATTAGGAACACTTTCCTAATATTGAGTTGCACCCGCTTTTACCCTCAGAACAGCCTCAATTCGTCGAGGCATGGCCTACAAGGTGTTGAAAGTGTTCCACAGGGATGCTGGCCCATGTTGACTCCAATGCTTCCCACAGTTGTGTCAAGGTGGCTGGATGTCATTTGAGTGCTGGATAATTTTTGATGCACATGGGAAACTGTTAAGCGTGAAAAACCCAACAGCGTTGCAGTTCTTGACACTCAAACCGGTGCGCCTGGCACCTACTACCATACCCTGTTCAAAGGCACTTAAATCTTTTGTCTTGCCCATTCACACTAAGAATGGCACACATACACAATCCATGTCTCAATTGCCTCAAGGCTTAAAAATCGTTCTTTAACCTCCTCCCCTTCATCTACACTGATTGAAGTGGATTTAACAGGTGACATCAATAAGGGATCATAGCTTTCACCTGGTCATTCTATGTCATGGAAAGAGCAGGTGTTCCTAATGTTTTCTACAGTTAGTGTATCTTAATCAATAGACTATGAGACTAGAACATAATGCCCTGATATGACAGTATTAATCACAATACAGGACTACTTTGCTAGCGCTGACTCCGCCGATAACATCGACGAGTTAACCACCTCCGTCACCGGCTTCATAAGGAAATGCATCGGCAACGTTGTCCCAACAGTGAAGGTTCGCCACTTCCCCAATCAAAAGCCCTGGAATAACACTGAGGTTGGCGGCGGCGCTAAGCTAAAGGACTACCGCACACAGGGCTATCGCAGACAACGCTGAGGCAACAGCTGAGAACGACCTCCGCAGTCATCAAACGAGCAAAAGGACAAAATAGGAATAAGGTGGAATCAATTTACACAGGTTCCGCCGCCCGCCGCATATGGCAGGGGCTACAGTCCATTACTGATTACAAAGGAAGACCCAGCCATGATCTGCCCAACAATGCCTCTCTTCCAGACAAACTCAATATATTTTCTGCACGCTTTGATAATAACAAAACTGTACCGTGCGTGAGGGCCCACACTGACCCAGAGGACTGGGTGATCTGGCTCTCCGAGGCCGACGTCAGTAAGATCTTTATTCAGGTCAACACTTGCAAGGCCGCGGGGCCAGATGGTATTCCAGGGCGTGTTCTCAGAGCATGCGCAGATCAGCAGATAACATGCACAGACATTTATACTGACTCTACACACACGCACACACACTCACATACAATCATAATTTACTCTGCTGATACTCTATTTCTCATATATCCTGATACCTGGTCACCTTACCCCTATACATATCTACCTCTACCACTCCAGTATCCCTGCACATTGTAAATGACCCTGTATATAGCTTCTTACTTTCTCATGTTCTTCTTATTTCTTATTTTTATTTCACGTGTTTTTGTTTTACCTTATGTTATTTTTAGTGCTACATTGATATTGATTACTGCATTGTTAGGTTTGGAGTTGCAAGAAAAGCATTTCACTGTACTTGTGCACGTGATATTCAAACTTGACATTTGAAACAATAGGCTTGTCAGCCTCTCAGATCACTGGCTCAACAACCAGGAGATAGTAGGCTAGGCGGCCACAAATGTAACCATAACACTAGGAGAGCCGAGAGCGTCATATTGACTCAAGTGGATGGGCCTATGCCCACCCAGGGCCACCCGTGGCTGCACCCCTGCCCAGTCATGTGAAATCCATTGATTAGGGCCAACAGATTTCTCCTGGAGTTTTAATTCAATAGAGTTTTCAGTACATTTGTCTTAAGCCATCCCTTTAAATACGGTGTACATTTTTAGTTCGTTTCGGACAGACTCACTAGAATATATCGAGAGAACGGGTTCAGAATATAGTAGGGGTCAATGAAAGAAAGCTGTCTAAATATATGCAAATTTGTCTCCGTTTCAGCACCAATTGGTAGATTTTAATGATTTAATGATTTAGGGAAAGTCTTTATGAATCATAAAAAAATGGTTTGGAGAGCCTTTATGCACCGAATATATTGATGAATAAAATAATACAGTGGTTTGATTCATTCTGAAAATTGCCACATTCAGTTATTCAACCCATGGTAATGTTGGAAGATTAGTGTACATAGAATTATAATAGGGATAATAGTTTACAATAGTAGGCTATACCCTCATCTATTGCCTGCACTAACCATGGAACTGTGTGATGAAACAACCAAGTATTGCGCCATGTGTCGGGTTCAAACTGTTGCAACTTGGTCTGCACTCCGCTCCATAACTATTTAATTAGCCTTAAAATATTATCAACTGTTACTAATGATCCTCAACAACAACCACACGGCGGTGACGGCGTTTACAGCAGAAGCAAATGAAGGTAAATTGAATTAAATGGAATGATAATGTGGGCTATACCAACTGAAGGGAACTAACAGTAGTAGTAGTTCTGTGTAGCTCAGTTGGTAGAGCATGGCGCTTGCAACGCCAGGGTTGTGGGTTCGATTCCCACGGGGGACCAGTATAAAAATGTATGCACTCTCTAACTGTAAGTCGCTCTGGATAAGAGCATCTGCTAAATGACAAAAAAACAAACAGTAAATTGGCAGTTGAATATGTGTGGTTATTAGGCCTACTGATGGTTGATAATGGCTAATATATATAACATCATAGGAAACAGAGAAAGTCCGGGTAGCCTATAATTAAGAGATTGGAAAGTGCCCATCCCTGCAAGTTCAAAGACAGTACAAATGAAATTCTGCATAATGGCACAGCATTTCATAAATTTTACTTTGGGAAAGTTTATATGTTGATACAGTATGCATCAGTTTGCTGCTATATGGCTGGTTTCACATTTGTCTCCAGCGATTATAAGGTGAAATTGATCTAAAATAAGTGTAATTTATATTTACAATTCCCTTATCCAAACAGATTACTAATTTACCTAGCTCTTATGGAGAATGGTGTTATTTCTAGCGGAAAAGATTAAGTCGATGCTTTTCCCACTGGGAACCGGTAGACTCGCTAGACCTTATTCATGGTTTCCTCGCGTGTAAAGGTGGTGGAATTATTAGGGAATTAAGTCAAGGTCAGAATATGGTGTATCTGTAGACACATCTCCGCCACACCTTCATTTTTTCAATCTCCACCCCAAACAAATAGCTGATGAATAGCATGCTATTCTCATGCTTATGTTCAAGGTCAGAATACACAGAGAGAAAAGTGCATAAAAACAGAATGATGTTCCATTTACGCATGCTTAACTCGGGTCGGAATTCCCGCCTATGTTCAGTACATAATTCAGTCTGAGACTGCCATCCATTGAAGTTGTTTGTAGTAATGTTGAAATGAGGGGTGTACAAAACAGTAAGTAATCAGCCATTACATAATCTCTAACCAATCAGAGTATCAAAGCAATGACGAATTTTCAAAACACCGCTTTACCCACGTGTGTTCTGGCTCTGGCCCAACCCATCGGTTTCTGGGACCAATCAGAATGGTTAGAATGTGTTTGCGAGGGCCTCCCGAGTGGCGCAGCGGTCTAAGGCACTGCATTGCAGAGCTAGAGGCGTCACTACAGACCTGAGTTCGATCCTGGGCTTTGTCGCAGCCGGCCGTGACCGCGAGACCCATGAGGCGGCGCACAATTGGCCGAGCATCGTCCGGGTTAGGGGAGGGTTTGGCCGGCCGGGATGTCCTTGTCCCATCACGCTCTAGCGACTCCTTGTGGCGGGCCGGGTGCATGCACGCTGACTTCGGTCGCCAGCTGTACGGTGTTTCCTCCAACACATTGGTACGGCTGGCTTCTGGGTTAAGCGAGCAGTGTGTCAAGAAGCAGTGCGGCTTGGCAGGGTCGTGTTTCAGAGGACACATGGCTCTCGACCTTCGCCTCTCCAGAGTCCGTACGGGAGTTGCAGCGATGTGACAAGACTGTAACTACCAATTGGATATCATGAAATTGGGGGGAAAAGTACAAAAAAAGAAGAAAAAAATAATGTGTCGGGGTGGTACTCTGATCCAGACCAGAGAGGAAGAAGCGAAGCGAGAGGTATAAATCAGCCCAGAATCTGTCTTCTCCAGCAGATGGTGTTTTTTTCGCTCACCAAGCGAGGAGCTTTTGTATGAAGGTCTGGCTAATTTTGATCAAATAGAAGTTTCGTAATGCTTAGTTTGTTACGAGTGTACTGACATAAGTAGGACACGTGACATCCCGGCAACTTTGAGAAAAAATACTTTATATTGGAGTTGTGCCTGTTCCTCACAGGCATATCTGCCCTCTCCTTGGCTAGAATGGTCCCACCTGATCTTGCCTCCTCCCGACTGACCTCCATTTTTTAAGACATTTATTTTAATTGTTAGAGCGGCCCCTTGAGTATCTGGTCAATGTAATGATTCTACTTCATACCTTTCAGATTATATCACTTGCGCTCAGTGCAGGTCGAGTAATAATAACAACAAAGTCACCGCCAGTTATTTCTTCTTGCAAAGTTAGCTTTGCCGTATCGGTATCGGGCAAGTTGACTGCTCCGTTTCTCTGATTGCATCTTCCCAGGTAGGGTAAACTAAACTCTAGGGTAAACTGAACTCTGTGTGAGTTGTGTATATTGTCAGTCTGTCACCAACAGCCTGTGACCTGTGGGTCAGAGCACGAAATTCGCCCTCCAAGGCTGTGTGACAGCTCTCTCCTACCCATCCTTTTTATCTGAGGATATCGGGCTTCCTTGTCTTGTGCTGACTTATCCCACCAGCTAGTGTGTGTTGGCCACCATACTTCAGTGCTAACTTTGTCAAGATATCCTCCACTGTCGTGCACCTGGCACTAGTCTTCCTTCGACTATTTAAAACTCGAACGAGTCACTTTCCCTATAACCGCCTCTCATAGCGCACACACCGTCTAGGAAGGTTGTTAGCCTAGCCAGCTATACTACGTGAGATTCAGACTGCCTCCCCAGGCATCCCTCTCTCCTGCTATTACTAGCACGGTATAAGCTAGCTAGCTTACAAACTCAACCTAGATGCCACTGTGAGTCGTCAGCTTGGTTTACCAAAAGACAGCCATTCGTGCGTGTTTCGCATAAATAAGCCCTTTAAACATGGTATCTCTCCTGCTCCAGCCCTGTGGTAGTACCTAGGCTCACCAGCAGTGGCGACCCGTCATTAAGGGCAGGTGGGGCAGAACTTTTTTTTGTTGCCTGTTTTGCATGTTATTTTGGCATTAATACATGTCACGTATCAGTTTGCAAACAATGTAAAACAATTTATCATTCAGTTAATAAAGCCGCATACAAACATGGTCTCTTTTTTGCTTTCTTGAGTAAGGCAGCGCCTAAATGCAGGTGTTTCAGCCTAGCTCAGTGCTTTCTGTGGTGGTGGGGCAGCCAGTGGAAAATACGGAGCGTAGGGGTTGGTAATGTTCTCTAGGTGCACCGTGATTCGCTCAGTGTTCTGTCACTCATGGGGACACTACGTTACCGCAAAATCTACGGGTAGAGCTCCAAAATTCAAGCCCCTTGGGTGCTGCCATAGAGTTAAATTGCAAGTGCCCATCCAAGGACCTCCCGAGTGGCGCAGCATCGCAGTGCTTGAGGTATCACTACAGACCCGGGTTTGTCCCAGGCTGTGTCACAACCGGCCGTGACCGGCAGTCCCATAGAGTGGTGCACAATTGGCCCAGCATCGTCCGGGTTAGGGGAGGGTTTGGCCGGGGGGATTTACTTGGCTCATCATGCTCTAGCGACTCCTTGTGGTGGGCCGGCCGCCTGCAGGCTGACTTCAGTCGTCAGTTGAACGGTGTTTCCTCTGACACATTGGTGCAGCTGGCTTCCAGGTTAAGCGGGCAGATGTTAAGAAGCGCGGTTTGGTGGGTCGGAGGATGCATGACTCGACCTTCGCCTCTCCCAAGCCCATTAGGGAGTTGCAGTGATAAGACAAGATCGTAATTGGATCGCAATTGAATATCATGAAATTAGGGAGAGAAAGGGGGTGAAATACAACAATTATTCAAGAAGTGCCCATCCAAGAAGGCTCAAGGTCATTGGCCACAATTAAAATGACGTCAAATCACGTTATATCTACCATAGCTTTGATTGGACTGATCATGTCAACATCATACTTTCAAAATCTTAGCTAGCAAGCTAGGAGTCATCATCATGAATCAAGTCGACAATCTACTGGCAAATCTTTTTCAATACTTATCATATGAAAATAAATTATGAAGATAAATTATAGATAGAACATATCGGTGCTCATCGGCAATTGGACATAAACATTACACAAGTTGGAAATCGCAAATTCAACAATGAGGGGTTTGGAAGGAATCAGGCTAACTGCAAGCATTGCAAAGCAATCACTAGCTTGCTATTCAGTGGAGTGGGTGTGTGGTCCAAGTCTAGGTTTAAGGGTCTATTTTCCAAGCTTAAAAGGATAAACATTCAACATTGGCCATGCTGTCAATCCAGCATGACTTCTGCTGCGTTCAAAACAACTGGAAACTCGGAACTGGGAAATCTCAGACTTCAGTGAGTTCAAGACAACTGGGAGCTCTGGAAAAAAAAGAGCTTTGACTGGGAAAAACGCTTTGAACGGTCATCCAATTCGGAATTCCACGTTTCTAGAACTCCAACATGAAGATCACTGACGTCATGATTCGACTTTGTTTTTTTCAGAGTTCCCAGTTGTCTTGAAAGCTCCATAAATCCAGAGAATGTCAGACTTTGATGACAAAGTTTGATGACAAAATTTGCAGATGAAGGACCACTGCACCACCTTCCTGTTCAAGTGAGCACAGCACAACAATATGAGTTCAAAAATGTCTTAATTGCTGCTGCCAGGGAGATATGTATACTGTAGGTAAGAAAGTAATACTAAGTGTATGTTGTGTAGTAAGCTGTTAGTAGCCTATGTGCCTCACCCTAATAATTTGGTCCCTTTTCCCCTCATAACTTAGCCTACTGTTCTGACTTTGTGTTGCACATGTAGCCTATAGCCTGTTTTAGAGAAATGTAATCATCGAATATTGTAAGGGCTTTCATTGACTGCTTATCTTATCTACCAACATAGATAGGGCTCTAACTCCTCTAGCCCCACAGTGAAATAGGGTGCAGGCCAGGCAGCAGGCTGTTAGCCAACCTGCCAGCTTAGTGGAGTCTGCCAATAGCATAGTCAGTGTAGTCAGCTCAGCCATACCCATTGAGACTGTGTCTGTGCCTCGACCTAGGTTGGGCAAAACTAAACATGGTGGTGTTCACCCTAGCAATCTTATTAGGATAAAGACCTCCTCCATTCCTGCCATTATTGAAAGAGATCGTGATACCTCACATCTCAAAATAGGGTTACTTAATGTTAGATCCCTCACTTCAAAGGCAGTCATAGTCAATGAACTAATCACTGATCATAATCTTGATGTGATTGGCCTGACTGAAACATGGCTTAAGCCTGATGAATTTGCTGTGTTAAATGAGGCCTCACCTCCTGGTTACACTAGTGACCATATTCCCCGTGCATCCCGCAAAGGCGGAGGTGTTGCTAACATTTACGATAGCAAATTTCAATTTACAAAAAAAAAATGACGTTTTCATCTTTCGAGCTTCTAGTCATGAAATCTATGCAGCCTACTCAATCACTTTTTATAGCTACTGTTTACAGGCCTCCTGGGCCATATACAGCGTTCCTCTCTGAGTTTCCTGAATTCCTATCAGACCTTGTAGTCATAGCAGATCATATTCTAATTTTTGGTGATTTTAATATTCACATGGAGAAGTCCACAGACCCACTCCAAAAGTCTTTCGGAGCCATTATCGACTCAGTGGGTTTTGTCCAACATGTCTCTGGACCTACTCACTGCCACAGTCATACTCTGGACCTAGTTTTGTCCCATGGAATAAATGTTGTAGATCTTAATGTTTTTCCACAAAATCCTGGACTATCGGACCACCATTTTATTACGTTTGCAATCGCAACAAATAATCTGCTCAGACCCCAACCAAGGAGCATCAAAAGTCGTGCTATAAATTCTCAGACAACACAAAAATTCATTGATGCCCTTCCAGACTCCTTCTGCCTACCCAAGGACGTCAGAGGACAAAAATCAGTTAACCACTTAACTGAGGAACTCAATTTAACCTTGCGCAATACCCTAGATGCAGTTGCACCCCTAAAAACGAAAAACATTTGTCATAAGAAACTAGCTCCCTGGTATACAGAAAATACCCGAGCTTTGAAGCAAGCTTCCAGGAAATTGGAACGGAAATGGCGCCACACCAAACTGGAAGTCTTCCGACTAGCTTGGAAAGACAGTACCGTGCAGTACCGAAGAGCCCTCACTGCTGCTCGATCATCCTACTTTTCCAAATTAATCGAGGAAAATAAGAACAATCCAAAATTTCTTTTTGATACTGTTGCAAAGCTAACTAAAAAGCAGCATTCCCCAAGAGAGGATGGTTTTCACTTCAGCAGTGATAAATTCATGAACTTCTTTGAGGAAAAGATCATGACCATTAGAAAGCAAATTACGGACTCCTCTTTGAATCTGCGTATTCCTCCAGGGCTTAGCTGTCCTGGATCTGCACAGATTTGCGAGGGCCTGGGATCGGGAGAGACACTTAAGTGTTTTAGTACTATATCTCTTGACACAATGATGAAAATAATCATGGCCTCTAAACCTTCAAGCTGCATACTGGATCCTATTCCTACTAAACTGCTGAAGGAGCTGCTTCCTGTGCTTGGCCCTCCTATGTTGAACATAATAAACAGCTCTCTATCCACCGGATGTGTACCAAACTCACTAAAAGTGGCAGTGATAAAGCCTCTCTTGAAAAAGCCAAACCTTGACCCGGAAAATATAAAAAACTATCGGCCTATATCGAATCTTCCATTCCTCTCAAAAATTTTAGAAAAAGCTGTTGCGCAGCAACTCACTGCCTTTCTGAAGACAAACAATGTATACGAAATGCTTCAGTCTGGTTTTAGACCCCATCATAGCACTGAGACTGCACTTGTGAAGGTGGTAAATGACCTTTTAATGGCGTCAGACCGAGGCTCTGCATCTGTCCTCGTGCTACTAGACCTTAGTGCTGCCTTTGACACCATCGATCACCACATTCTTTTGGAGAGACTGGAAACCCAAATTGGTCTACACGGACAAGTTCTGGCCTGGTTTAGATCCTACCTGTCGGAAAGATATCAGTTTGTCTCTGTGAATGGTCTGTCCTCCGACAAATCAACTGTACATTTCGGTGTTCCTCAAGGTTCCGTTTTAGGACCACTATTGTTTTCACTATATATTTTACCTCTTGGGGATGTTATTCGAAAACATAATGTTAACTTTCACTGCTATGCGGATGACACACAGCTGTACATTTCAATGAAGCATGGTGAAGCCCCAAAATTGCCCTCGCTAGAAGCCTGTGTTTCAGACATAAGGAAGTGGATGGCTGAAAACTTTCTACTTTTAAACTCGGACAAAACAGAGATGCTTGTTCTAGGTCCCAAGAAACAAAGAGATCTTCTGTTAAATCTGACAATTCATCTTGATGGTTGTAAAGTCGTCTCAAATAAAACTGTGAAGGACCTAGGCGTTACTCTTGACCCTGATCTCTCTTTTTGACGAACATATCAAGACTGTTTCAAGGACAGCTTTTTTCCATCTACGTAACATTGCAAAAATCAGAAATTTTCTGTCCAAAAATGATGCAGAAAAAATTAATCCATGCATTTGTTACTTCTAGATTAGACTACTGCAATGCTCTATTTTTCCGGCTACCGGATAAAGCACTAAATAAACTTCAGTTAGTGCTAAATACGGCTGCTAGAATCCTGACTAGAACCAAGAAATTTGATCATATTACTCCAGTGCTAGCTTCCCTACACTGGCTTCCTGTTAAGGCAAGGGCTGATTTCAAAGTTTTACTGTTAACCTATAAAGCGTTACATGGGCTTGCTCCTACCTATCTTTCCGAGTTGGTCCTGCCGTACATACCAATACGTACGCTACGGTCACAAGACGCAGGCCTCCTAATTGTCCCTAGAATTTCTAAGCAAACAGCGGGAGGCAGGGCTTTCTCCTATAGATCTCCATTTTTATGGAACAGTCTGCCTACCCATGTGAGAGACGCAGACTCGGTCTCAACCTTTAAGTCTTTACTGAAGACTTATCTCTTCAGTAGGTCATATGATTGAGTGTAGTCTGGCCCAGGAGTGTGAAGGTGAACGGAAAGGCTGGAGCAACGAACAGCCCTTGCTGTCTCTGCCGGGCCGGTTCCCCTCTCCACTGGGGTTCTCTGCCTCTAACCCTGTTGCAGGGGCTGAGTCACTGGCTTGCTGGTGCTCTTTCATGCCGTCCCTGGGAGGGGGTGCGTCACTTGAGTGGGGTTGAGTTACTGACGTGATCTTCCTGTCTGGGTTGGCGCCCCCCTTGGTTTGTGCTGTGGTGGAGACCTCTGTGGGCTATACTCGGCCTTGTCTCAGGATTGTAAGTTGGTGGTTGGGGATATCCCTCTAGTGGTGCGGGGGCTGTGCTTTGGCGGAGTGGGTGGGGTTATATCCTTCCTGTTTGGCCCTGTCCGGGGTTTCTTCGGATGGGGCCACAGTGTCTCCGGACCGCTCCTGTCTCAGCCTCCAGTATTTATGCTGCAGTAGTTTATGTGTCGGGGGGCTGGGGTTAGTTGGTTATACCTGGAGTACTTCTCCTGTCTTATCCAGTGTCCTGTGTGAATTTAAGTATGCTCTCTCTAATTCTCTCGTTCTCTCTTTCTCTCTGAGAACCTGAGCCCTAGGACCATACGTCAGGACTACCGGGCATGATGACACCTTGCTGTCCCCAGTCCGCCTGGCCTTGCTGCTATTCCAGTTTCAACTGTTCTGCCTGCGGCTACGAAACCCCTACCTGTCCCAGACCTGCTGTTTTCAACTCTAAATGATCGGCTATGAAAAGCCAACTGAGAGACCTGAGCCCTAGGACCATACGTCGGGACTACCGGCCGTGGTGACTCCTTGCTGTCCCCAGTCCGCCTGGCCTTGCTGCTATTCCAGTTTAAACTGTTCTGCCTGCGGTTATGGAACCCCTACCTGTCCCAGACCTGCTGTTTTAAACTCTAATGATCGGCTATGAAAAGCCAACTGAGATTTATTCCTGATTATTATTTGACCATGCTTGTCACTTATGAACATTTTTGAACATCTTGGCATGGTTCTGTTATAATCTCCACCCGGCACAGCCAGAAGAGGACTGGCCACCCCTCATAGCCTGGTTCCTCTCTAGGTTTCTTCCTAGGTTTTGCCTTTCTAGGGAGTTTTTCCTAGCCACCGTGCTTCTACACCTGCATTACTAGCTGTTTGGGGTTTTAGGCTGGGTTTCTGTACAGCACTTCGAGATATTAGCTGATGTAAGAAGGGCTATATAAAATAAAATTGATTGATTGATTGCTTATATGCCCCCTTTATTTATCCTATGGTTCTGACTTGGTGTACAGGGAGAATAATATAAGAATGGCCCATGTTCTGAATTCTGTCACTGTACATTTCAAACATCCTTCTGGAACAGCGGGGACTGTGAAGAGACACACACACACAGGCACATACACACATACATATAGACACTCACTCTACACACACGTACACATGGATGTTGTATTGTAAATATGTGATAGTGGAGTAGTGGCCTGAGGGAACACACTAAATGTATTGGGTAAAGTGTTATGATAAATTGTATATAACTGCCTTAATGTTGCAGGACCCCAGGAAGAGTATCTGCTGTCTTGGCAGCAGCTAATGGGGATCCTTAATAAATACAAATACAAAGTGATGAACAAATAGTTATATTGACTATGTCCATCCTAGCTCACTCATTAATGTCTTAATCGAAATTACGGATTGCCTCTTATCACCTCCTTGTCCCTTTATGCCATAGTTTGTACATCTCAATTGTCAGTAGAAACCACATTTGTTTAAGCAAGTCAGCCATATCAGCAATGTTTTTTTAAAAGGCAGTAAATGAGGCTGAATGAACTGTTTCGCTGCCAGACAAGGCTCCGCTGATAGCCAGGTATAGCAGTGGTAAGGTTTTGGGACAGCTTTATGTAGGCCTAACAGTTTGAGGGCACCGTTTGTCATCGTTATAGTGCAATTAATGTATTGTTGTGTTGTGTAGTGGCTTTGCTGGCATGCATCCCAAAATTATTTTTTGAGTTTGCCCCACCAATTTACATGCTAAAATCGCCACTGCTCACTAGAAATGATTTTGCGGTTGCTGTACAACTCCCACCATATTATTGTAGCTCTCTACCTTTACTGTGTATTGTGGTAGCTGCTGTAATAGTCTCTGGTTACTATTGTATTAGTTAATTTGATTAATTAGTATATTTGCATAAGAGTATACAAAACATTAGGAACATCTGCTCTTTCATTTTTTTTTTTTTACATTTTAGTCATTTAGCAGACGCTCTTATCCAGAGCGACTTACTGTTAGTGAGTACATACATTTTCATACTGGCCCCCCTGGCAATCGAACCCACAACCCTGGCGTTGCAAGCGCCATGCTCTACCAACTGAGCTACACGGGGCCTTTCCATGACATAGACTGACCAGGTGAATCCAGGTAAAAGCTATGATCCCTTATTGATGTCACTTGTTAAGTCCACTTTAATCAGTGTAGATGAAGGGGAGGAGACATGTTAAAGAAGGATTTTTAAGCCTTGAGACAGTTGAGACATGGATTATGTATGTGTGCCATTCAGAGTGTGAATGGGCAAGACAAAAGATTGAAATGCCTTTGAACGGGGTATGGTAGTAGGTGCTAAGCGCATTGGTTTGAGTGTGTCAAGAACTGCAACGCTGCTGGGTTTTTCACGTTCAACAATTTCCCCTCTGTATCAAGAATGGTCCACCACCCAAAGAACATCCAGCCAACTTGACACAACTGTGGGAAGCATTGGAGTCAACATGGGCCAGTATCCCTGTGGAATGCTTTCGACCCCTTGTAGTCCATGCCCCGACGAATTGAGGCTGTTCTGAATGGAAAAGGGGGGTGCAACGTAATATTAAGGTGTTTCTAATGTTTTGTACACTCAGTGTATAAGACATGTAAAATGTGTCAAATTGCAGGAAATTAGCTTTAAAACTGCCATTGTTTTCTCTCTGCCAACAAGAGGGATGTGAACAGTTTGGGTTTGCATGGGTTGCGAGGTGGGGGTTTGTTACTACGCTGATAAAATGACAATATCCATCCGGACCTTTGCCCCCTAGAACATTTGTGTTACCTGACCTTCTCAAATAGTATTTGAGTACCCCTGACCTACTGTATTATGGTAATTGAAAACAGTAGAGAAAGCCTTCCTATATTGTCCCCTCTGGGTGTGTATAGCACAGTAGAGAAAGCCTTCCTATGGTGTGTATAGTTCAGTTTCCGAGGCAAGGGCCCTGGAGCTGGCTGAGGTGGAGGAGTTAGAGACAAAGCTCAACCAGTGGGCTGTGTCGGCCAACCCTGAGCACGGGCAGGATAACGGCGAGGCCAGCATAGTGTGCAGTGCTACCTGGAGGCCTGTGTATGCTGTGGGAACATCGACCGAGCGCACCGCTCCTGTTCAGCCACCACCGCATGATCAGCCAGCGCAAGCTGCTCAACATAGGACTTTTCAACATTATGATGAGAGTCTGGGCCAAGAAAGTAAGTGCTGCTCACTCTTGTATTTCTATGGCATGTAGAACTATCCAAGAATTATGTGGTATTTTAGAGAGAATTGTCCTGAGTGTATCTCTCCTTGTTGTATTGCAGGGCTCTTTGAACCAGATTGGGCGAATGTTCATTCTAGTAGAAGAGGCAGGTCTGATGCTTAACCTCGGCTCCGACTGTGCTGCTCTGGTGTGTATGGGCTGGACCCCTAACTGTTCTCCAAAGCTAATCAACAGGTAGGCTAACCCACAGACATAGTAATTTACAGCTTGGAAATCATACTGTAATGCTAGGTAAAGGTGAATGAATTTTACCTGTGTAGCCTGAGTTTACCACTAGATGTCAGGCTCCTATTAGCTTTGCTGTTCTTGTTTCTCTGTATATTTATTCTAGCAATTTCTGGGATTCGGTGTTAGAGTATATCTAGACAAGCTGCCGGGATTCACAAAAGCCTGCATTTAATTGTAGTATTCAGATGCCTTGAAGCATGTAGCCCACGTAAACAACAACATACCCTTGACCAACCT
Organism: Coregonus clupeaformis; assembly: GCF_020615455.1. Taxonomy (NCBI): domain Eukaryota; kingdom Metazoa; phylum Chordata; class Actinopteri; order Salmoniformes; family Salmonidae; genus Coregonus; species Coregonus clupeaformis. Next base: position 30,332,629 of record NC_059202.1, read on the forward strand.
GTAAACATATCTCCTCAGATGTCTTCACTTGTGGTAGATAGACCTCTTTGATGATACTCTGATTCTGAAAGAAGACAGTTTATTTTCCAACTAAGTTTAGATGTAATATCCCCCCCCTTTTATCTTATACTATGACTTGTCCTTGCCCACTTTCAGAGCAGTTAATACCCTATAGTCAAGCGCAAGCTGCTATATTAAATAGTTCCTTTAAAATGTTGTGGAGTGGGGTATTGTGGGCCATTGTTGAGGGCTGTGGAGAGGTGTTATGAGTGCCAGTGAAGCATCTTTCCTGGAAGTGAAGTGGCAGGACAAGTGTTGTAGTTCACCCTACCTGACCCCTCATTTCTTGCTCTCCTCCATCACTGTCTATGGACCTATTGTGGTCTCCACAGAAACCAAGTGGAGGAAACCGTTTTCAAGTGGACTGGTTATTATCTGCACATTGTTTTGTAAATGGTCAATTTATCCTCCTGACATATCTTTCTATGTTGTGTTTTTAATTGTGTCGACTCTTGACCAACATAAATGGAGCTTAGGAAGTTGTGAATACTGTAGCTATAGAGAAGTTAGTTGATGTGGATCAGGATAGCAGTTTGCCTAGTGTTAAAGGACACAGTTACTTGTCTCAATCCAGCCTTTTCTCATCAAGGACACACAGCCAAATGGATGGTGATCAGTAAGTAGGGCATCCTGGTTGAGAAATCACCATTGAGTGATATTAATTGAATTTAAGCCAGTGACTGCATGCAGCCTCCAGACATAGATTTATTGTATGACATTTAGCATGGAGCCACACATTAAGCATCGCGACACTGTTCACCTCTAGCTCTCCTAGGACTACATCTGTCATAATTAATGTCTCTGATGTAGGCCAGGCCAATCTGCTGACTGACTATACAGAGACAGGGCCAAATGTATTTCAGTCAGATGGATTGTGATTGATACTGTATGTTTTTTGTTTCTTAACAACCTGCTGTTAGTAATTTCATTGTGCTTATTGGACAAGAAAATTATACAGATTGTTTGGAAGCTTGGTGAAACTCAATTTGTCAATGTCAATATGCTGACTAGAACGTTATGCTGACTAGAGCCGACTAGGTGAAAAATCTGTCGATGTGCCCTCGAGCAAGGCACTTAACCCTAATTGCTCCTGTAAGTCGCTCTGGATAAGAGCGTCTGCTAAATGACTAAACATGTTTTTAAAATGTAGAACGTTAGGCTAATTGATATCAAAATGTTTTTTCTGCAAAAACCGGCTGGTATAAAGGTATTAGTATTCATAATAACACACAGATTTTGTTTCTAGCTGTGTTGAACGGCAGAACTGCAACTTGCTTGAATACAGAGTCACGGCAGGGAATCCGTTGACCCTTTGTCAGTCTGCGGTTGTGGTGAGTGGTCTTTCAGACTATCATGTTGACCCTCGTCTCCAGCTATCCCTCCCTACTCTATATTGTCCCCTGAGGATGTCACCTTATGCAGTGTGGCCAAGGACAGGGCAGGCTGCAGAGCGGAGAGGGGCAGCTGGTTGGTGCATCGATCACTGTGTAAGGTGATACCAATGACATTGTTGTTCTGCGGTGGTGCTCTCTTGCTCACTCTTCAGCCAGTACATATTTTTCTCACACTCTATTCTTCCTCCTCTTTCCCCAGGCCTAATCCCCTCTTTGTTCAAGTGACACTCACTTTGCTCTGAGAAAATGACAGTACAAGGAGAAGACTTTAAAGGCCAATCCAATGTGTCGTTCCTGTCTAGAATATTTTAACGATACCCAACACATGCAAAGAAATCAGGGTGATGTAAAAAGGGAGGATTCTGTTTGGTTCTGTGAATGCCTAAAGTATTGAACTGGAGTGGTGGCAATGTGGGCAGCTGCTAATTGTGTTAGTCTGACTAGGGTCTGCCGGGAGTCTAAGCAAGATTTCCAGAAGAAGGTAATTAAGGTCCTCTTATTTAATCACTGTCTTGCAGAAAGGTGTGGAGGGTAAAGGAATGCTCCCTCATTGTCAGAGACTGATGACAAATCTCACCCCTTCCCATCCCTTTGTCTTTGGTACAGTGTTCTGTCTTACTCCACTAGAGGGGAGTGCTAACCCATAAGCCCACCAGGGCTCTCTGTCTCTGGGTTACATCGAAGTGTTACACATCACATGCCACAGCCTAGGCTAACTCTTCCTTCTTGTTGCATTCATACAGTGCTCTGAAAAAGTCTCATATAGGAGCAGTTTAAGAGCAGACATACAGGTTGACTTAGGCTGTTAGTACACTTCAGCTTTGTCTCTTGTTTTGTTCACAAAGGCTCCATCGGTTATCCAAGGGTCTGCTTTAAATTAGCCAGGCCTTAGTTTCCTCCCTTCCAAATCAAATCAAATTGTATTTGTCACATGCTTCGTATACAACAGGTGTAGACTAACAGTGAAATGCTTACGGGTCCTTTTTCAACAATGCAAAGTTAAAAATAGAAATAGTGACACGAGGAATAAATACACAGTGAAAAACGAATAACGATGAGTAAAAATAACATGACTATATACAGGGAGCACCAATACCGAGTCGATGTGCAGGGGTACGAGGTAATTGAGATAGCTATGTACATATAGGAAGGGTTAAAGTGACTAGGCAACAGGATAGATAATAGACAGTAGCAGCAGTGGGTAGCCATTTGATTAGCTATTTAGCAGTCTTGTTTAGCAGTCTTATGGCTTGGGGGTAGAAGCTGTTCAGGGCCCTGTTGGTTCCAGACTTGGTGCACTGGTACCGCTTGCCATGCGGCAGCAGAGAGAACAGTCTATGGCTTGGCTGGCTGGAGTCTTTGACAATTATTTTGCCTTCCTCTGACACTGCTTGGTGTAGAGGTCCTGGATGGCAAGGAGCTCGGCCCCAGTGATTTACTGGGTCGTACTCACCACCCTTTGTAGCACCTTGCGGTCGGGTGCCTTGCAGTTGTCTTTTTTAGCTTCAGTTGTTGCTCCATACACTACCATCAATCAATCAATCAAATGTATTTATAAAGCCCTTTTTACATCAGAAGATGTCAAAAAGTGCAATACAGAAACACAGCCTAAAACCCCAAACAGCAAGCAATGCAGATGTAGAAGCACGGTGGCTAGGAAAAACTCCCTAGAAAGGCAGAAACCTAGGAAGGAACCTAGAGAGGAACCAGGCTCTGAGGGGTGGCCAGTCTCGTTCTGGTTGTGCTGGGTGGAGATTATAACAGTACATGGCCATTAAGGTCAGATTTTTCGCCAAGATGTTCAAATGTTCATAGATGACCAGCAGGGTCAAATAATAATCACAGTGGTTGTAGAGGTTGCAACAGGTCAGTACATCAGGAGTAAATGTCACTTGGCTTTTCATAGCCGGGCATTTAGAGGTTGAAATAGCAGGTGCGGTAGAGAGAGAGAGCACGTCCGGTGAACAGGTCAGGGTTCCATAGCCACAGGCAGAAGAGTTGAAACTGGAGCAGCAGCACGACCAGGTGGACTGGGGACAGCAAGGTGTCATCAGGCCAGGTAGTCCTGAGGCATGGTCCTAGGCCTCATGTCCTCCGGGAGGGGAGGGAGAGTGAGAGAGAGAGAATTAGAGGGAGCATACTTAAATTCACACAGGACATCAGATAAGACAGGAGAATAATACCAGATATTCAAATCAAATTGTATTTGCCACATGCGCCGAATACAACAGGTGTAGACCTTACAGTGAAATGCTTACTTACAAGCCCTTAACCAAAAATGCAGTTTTAAGAATAAAAAAAATAAAAAAAAGTGTTAAGTAAAAAATAGATAAGTAAAAAAATAAAAAAAGCAAAAGAATAGACTGACCCTAGCCCCCGGCACATAGACTATTGCAGCATAGATACTGGAGGCTGACACAGTGGTGGTCGGGAGTCACTGTGGCCCTGTCCGACGATACCCCCCAGACAGGGCCAACCAGGCAGGATATAACCCCACCCACAAAGTATAGCCCACAAAGATCTCCTCCACTGCACGAGCCCAGGGGGCGACAAACCGTCTGTATTCCACTGGCTGTGTGCACATTGCTATCTCCTGAATTGAGCAGTCCAGTTATGGCAGGTGTGGAGTCTCTGGATGATATCATTTGAATAAACATGACACCGACGTGCTCCGTGACCATCTGTCTGTGGACTGCCTGATATTTCCAATGCGTCTGAAAGCACAGTGTCAATGCAAATATTATGTTTGTTATGCTGACATTGTCATTCAGCATAATAATGCGATGCATAATGATATCGGAGGTGCTTTTAATGTAATTAAGTCACCATGAGGCCGCAGTGAACTATATCAGACACTTGGGCCCATTCACCTTATGAAGACTAAGGTCTAAAGGTTGACTTCTATGTTTTTAAACTGATGAAAGTGAATTCCTAACTTTTTACTTCAAGCAAATAAGATAATATTACCTACAAATTGTTATCAACACTTGTAATCAATCCATTGCCTTTACCTGTCCCCAAGGCACTTGTGTTATCTGGAAGTAATGGCAAAATTAAACTCTTTAGGGAAAATTTAGATATTTTCTGTCTTATCTCTGACATTGTGTTTCCTGTTCTGTCCTTAGGGTCCTGCGTCAGATGAAGGAGGACAGCCTGCCTGTGGAAGAGCTGTTCAGTCTCTGTGTGTTCAGGCAGGATGTGTGGGACATGGTACTCAGGGCCATCCACACCATGGAATCAGACTTTCAGCCTAGCATCAACACTGTCCTGCTTACCTGCTCCTCACCACTGGTCAAAGACTTCTATACAGAGGTAGGACACGTGTCAACCTATGACAACAGTAGAGTAGAGTAGACACCACAACCCATGAGTAGAGTAGATACACTACATGACCAAAAGTATGTGGACACCTGCTCGTCGAACATCTCATTCCAAAATCATGGGCATTAATATAGAGTTGGTCCCCCCTTTGCTGCTATAACAGCCTCCACTCTTCTGGGAAGGCTTTCCATGAGATGTTGGAATATTGCTGCAGGAACTTGCTTCCATTCAGCCACAAGAGCATTAGTGAGGTCGGGCACTGATGTTGGGCGATTAGGCCTGGCTCGCAGTTGGCGTTCCAATTCATCACAAATGTGTTTGATGGGGTTGAGGTCAGTGCTCTGTGTAGGCCAGTCAAGTTTTTCCACACCGATCTTGACAAACCTTTTCTGTATGGACCTCGCTTTGTGCACAGGGGCATTGTCATGCTGAAACTGGAAAGAGCCGTCCCCAAACTGTTGCCACAGTTTGAGATTCTTCAAATATCCACCCTTTACCTTGATGACAGCTTTGCACACATTTGGCATTTTCTGAACCAGCTTCACCTGGAATGCTTTTCCAACAGTCCTGAAGGAGTTCCCACATGCTGAGCACTTGTTGTCTGCTTTTCTTTCACTCTGCCGTCCGACTCATCCCAAACCATCTCAATTGTGGAGGCCAGGTCATCTGATACAGCACTCCATCACTCTCCTTCTTGGTATAATAGCCCTTACACAGCCTGGAGGTGTGTTGGGTCATTGTCCTGTTGAAAAACAAATGTTGTCCCACTAAGCGCAAACCAGATGGGAGGGTGTATCGCTGCAGAATGCTGTGGTAGCCATGCTGTTTAAGTGTGCCTTGAATTCTAAATAAATCACAGACAGTGTCACCAGCAAAGCACCCCCACACCATAACACCTCCTCCTCCATGCTTTACGGTGGGAACTACACATGTGGAGATCATCCGTTCACCCACAAAGACACAGCGGTTGGAACCGAAAATCTCCAATTTGGACTCCAGACCAAATGACACATTTCCACCGGTCTAATATCCATTGCTTGTGTTTCTTGGCCCAAGCAGGTCTCTTCTTGTTATTGGTGTCCTTTAGTAGTGGTTTCTTTGCAGAAATTCGACCATGAAGGCCTGATTCACACAGTCCCCTCTGAACAGTTGATGTTGAGATGTGTCTGTGACTTGAACTCTGTGAAGCATTTATTTGGGCTGCAATTTCTGAGGCTGGTAACTCTAATGAACTTATCCTCTGCAGCAGAGGTAACTCTGGGTCTTCCATTTCTGTGGCGGTCCTCATGAGAGCCAGTTTCATCATAGTGCTTGATGGTTTTTGCGACTGCACTTGAAGAAACATTCAAAGTTCTTGAAATGTTCCTTATTGACTGTCCTTCATGTCTTAAAGTAATGATGGACTGTCATTTCTCTTTGCTTATTTCAGCTGTTCTTGCCATAATATGGACTTGGTCTTTTACCAAATAGGGTTATCTTCTGTATACACCCCTACCTTGTCACAACACAACTGATTGGCTCAAACGCATTAAGAAGGAAAGAAATTCCACAAATTAACTTTTAAGAAGGCACACCTGTTAATTGAGTCCAGGTGAATACCTCATGAAGCTGATTGAGAGAATGCCAAGAGTGTGCAAAGCTGTCATCAAGGCAAAGGGTGGCTATTTGAAGAATCTCAAATATAGAATATATATTTGTTTAACACATTTTTGGTTACTACATGATTCCATATGTTATTTCATAGTTTTGATGTCTTCACTATTATTCTACAATGTAGAAAATAGTAAAAATAAAGAAAAACCATTGAATGAGTAGATGTGTCCAATCTTTTGACTGGTAGTGTACATACAGACTGAATGCATTACTTCTTCTTTTTATAAGAAACTTATAGGATATTCCAAAGACAATAAGTAGAGTAGACACCTTAACCCATGAGTAGAGTAGAGTAGGCATCTCAACCCTAGAGTAGAGTAGAGTAGACACCTCAACCACTGGGTAGAGTAGACACTTCAACCCATGAGTCGAGTAGACACCTCAACCAATTAGTAGAGTAGACACCTTAACCCATGAGTACAGTAGATACCTCAACCCATGAGTAGAGTAAAGAAGACAACTCAACCCTTGAGTAGAGTAGACACCTCAACCACTGGGTAGAGTGGACACCTCAACCCATGATTAGAGTAGACACCTCAACCAATGAGTATTTGTATTTGTATTTATTTTATATTTATTATGGATCCCAATTAGTTGCTGCCAAGGCCTCCCATAGTCTGTTCTGGACTTGAGGACTGTGAAGAGACCTCTGGTGGCATGTCTTGTGGGGTATGCATGGGTGTCTGAGCTGTGTGCTAGTCGTTTAAACAGACAGCTCGGCGCTTTCAACATGTCACAGGAAGGCCAAAAAGATAATCAAGGACAACTACCACCCGAGCCACTGCCTGTTCACCCCGATATCATCCAGAAGGCGAGGTCAGTACAGGTTCATCAAAGCTGGGACCGAGAGACTGAAAAACAGCTTCTATCTCAAAGCCATCAGACTGTTAAACAGCCATCACTAGCACAGAGAGGCTGCTGCCTACATACAGACTTGAAAATCACTGGCCACTTTAATAAATGGAACACTAGTCACTTCAATAATGCCACTTTAATAATGTTTAAATATCTTGCATTACCCATCTCATATGTATATACTGCATTCTATACTATCTATTGCATCTTAGCCTATGCCACTCTGATAATGACACTGCTCATCCATGTATTTATATATTTTTATTCCCTTCCTTTACTTAGATTTGTGTGTATTAGGTTTTTGTTGTGGAACTGTTAGATATTACTTGCTAGATATTGCTGCACTGTCGGAACTAGAAGCACATGCATTTCGCTACTGTCATGACTTCCTCTGAAGCTGCCTCCTCTCCTTGTTCGGGCAGGCTTCGGCGTTAGTCGTCACCGGCCTTCTAGCCGCTGCCGCTCCTCAGCTCATCATTCCATTTGTTTTGTCTTGTTTATTACACACACCTGGTTCACATCCCCTCATTAGTATGTGTATAAGTGTTCCCTCTGCCCCTTTGTCCTTGTGGGTGATTGTTTATTGTGAGGACAGTGTAGCTCGGTTGAGCTCCGTGTATTTTGTATTGCTGGGGTATATTTTCCCTGTGTGCCTGTTTGGTTCCAGCGCACCTGTTTTGCGCACTGGACTGTTTGACGCATTTCTGCGTAACTCTATATTCTGGAATAAACTCTGTATTCTGTGATTTACCCTCCTGCGCCTGACTCCTTCAAATCACCCATCACAGCTACACTCGCAATAACATCTGCTAATCATGTTTATGTAACCAATACAGTTGATTTGATTTGATGTCAATACCTCTCACAAATACAAGTAGTGATGAAGTCAATCTCTGCTCCAGTTTGAGCCAGGAGATTGACATGCATATTATTAATGTTTGCTCTCTGTGTACATCCAAGGGCCAGACGTGCTGCCCTGTTCTGAGCCAACTGCAATTTTCCTAAGTCCCTATTTGTGGCACCTGGCCACACGACTGAACAGTAGTCCAGGTGCGACAAAACTAGAGCCTGTAGGACAGGGTTCTTCAATTCCGGTCCTGGAGGGCTGAAACACTTCTGTTTTTTATTTCTACCTGGTAGTTATTTGCACTCACCTGGTGTCCCAGGTCTGAATTAGCCCCTGATTAGAAGGAGAGGATGAAAAACAGAGGTGTTTCGGCCCTCCAGGACCGGAATTGAAGAACCCTGCTGTAGGACCTGCCTTGTCGATAGTGCTGTTGAGAAGGTAGAACAGCGCTTTATTATGGACAGACTTCCTCCCATTTTAGCTACTAAGACAGTTTACAATTCAGGGTTACTCCAAGCAGTTTAGTCACTTCAACTTGCTCAATTTCCACATGATTTATTACAATATTTAGTTGAGGTTTAGGGTTTAGTGAATGATTTGTCCCGAATACAATGCTTTTAGTTTTTGAAATATTTAGGACTAACCTATTCCTTGCCACCCATTCTGAAACTAACTGCAGCTCTTTGTTAAGTGTTGCAGTCATTTCAGTCGCTGTAGTAGCTGACGTGTAGAGTATTGAATCATCCACATACATAGACACTCTGGCTTTACTCAAAGCCAGTGGCATGTCGTTAGTAAAGATTGAAAAAACTAAGGGGCCTAGACAGCTGCTCTGGGGAATTCCTGATTCTACCTGGATTATGTTGGAGAAGCTTCCATTAAAGAACACCCTCTGTGTTCTGTTAGACAGGTAACTCTTTATCCACATTATAGCAGGGGGTGTAAAGCCATAACACATACAGTCGTGGTCAAAAGTCTACTGCCTCAGTTTTGATGATGGCAATTTGCATATACTCCAGAATATCATGAAGCGTGATCAGATGAATTACAATTAATTGCAAAGTCCCTCTTTGCCATGAAAATGAACTTAATCCCCCAAAAACATTCCCACTTAATTTCAGCCCTGCCACAAAAGGACCAGCTGCCATCATATCAGGGATCCTCTCGTTAACACAGGTGAGAGTGTTGACGAGGACAAGGCTGGAGATCCCTCTGTCATGCTGATTGAGTTAGAACAACTGACTGGAAGCTTTAAAAGGAGGGTGGTGCTTGAAATCATTGTTCTTCCTATGTTAACCATGGTTACCTGCAAGGAAACACGTGCCGTCATCATTGCTTTGTACAAAAAGGGCTTCACAGGCAAGGATATTGCTGCTAGTAAGATTGCACCTAAATCAACCATTTATCGGATCATCAAGAACTTCAAGGAGAGAGGTTCAATTGTTGTGAAGAAGGCGTCAGAGCACCCAAGAAAATCCAGCAAGCGCCAGGACCGTCTCCTAAAGTTGATTCAGCTGCGGGATCGGGGCAGCACCAGTGCAGAGCTTGCTCAGGAATGGCAGCAGGCAGGTGTGAGTGCATCTGCACGCACAGTGAGGTGAAGACTTTTGGAGGATGGCCTGGTGTCAAGAAGGGCAGCAAAGAAGCCACTTCTCTCCAGGAAAGACATCAGGGACAGACTGATATTCTGCAAAAGATACAGGGATTGGACTGCTGAGGACTGGGGTAAAGTCATTTTCTCTGATGAATCCTCTTTCCGATTGTTTGGGGCATCCGGAAAACACCTTGTCACGGAGAAGACAAGGTGAGCGCTACCATCAGTCCTGTGTCATGCCAACAGTAAAGCATCCTGAGACCATTCATGTGTGGGGTTGCTTCTCAGCCAAGGGAGTGGGCTCACTCACAATTTTGCCTAAGAACACAGCTATGAATAAAGAATGGTACCAACACATCCTCCGAGAGCAACTTCTCCGAACCATCAAAGAACAGTTTGGTGATGACCAATGCCTTTTCCAGCATGATGGAGCACCTTGCCATAAGGCAAAAGTGATAACTAAGTGGCTCGGGGAACAAAACATCGACATTTTGGGGTCCAGAATGGGCTGCCATCAGTCAGGATGTGGCCCAGAAGTTAATTGACAGCATGCCAGGACGGATTGCAGAGGTCTTGAAAAAGAAGGGTCAACACTGCAAATATTGACTCTTTGCATAAACTTAATGTCATTGTCAATAAAAGCCTTTGACACTTATGGAATGCTTGTAATTATACTTCAGTATACCATAGTAACATCTGACAAAAATATCTCATAACACTGAAGCAGCGAACTTTGTGAAGACCAATACTTGTGTCATTCTCAAAACTTTTGACCACGACTGTACACTACCGTTCAAAAGTTTGGGGTCACTTAGAAATGTCCTTGTTTTCCATGAAAACATATATGAAATGAGTTTGAATAGGAAATATAGCAACATGAATAGGAAATGTAGTCATTGACAAGGTTAGAAATAATGATTTTTAATTGAAATAATAATTGTGTCCTTCAAACTTTGCTTTCATCAAAGAATCCTCCATTTGCAGCAATTACAGCCTTGCAGACCTTTGGCATTCTAGTTGTCCATTTGTTGAGGTAATATGAAGAGATGTCACCCCATGCTTCCTGAAGCACCTCCCACAAGTTGGATTGGCTTGATGGGCACTTCTTACGTACCATACGGTCAAGCTGCTCCCACAACAGCTCAATAGGGTTGAGATCCGGTGACTGTGCTGGCCACTCCATTGCAGACAGAATACGAGCTGACTGCTTCTTCCCTAAATAGTTATTGCATAGTTTGGAGCTGTGCTTTGGGTCATTGTCCTGTTGTAGGAGGAAAATGGCTCCAATCAAGCGCCGTCCACAAGGTATGGAATGGCGTTGCAAAATGGAGTGATAGCCTTCCTTCTTCAAGATCCCTTTTACCCTGTACAAACAAATATCCCACTTTACCATCACCAAAGCGCCCCCAGACCATCACATTGCCTCCACCATGCTTGACAGATGACATCAAGCACTCCTCCAGCATCTTTTCATTTGGTCTGCGTCTCACAAATGTTCTTCTTTGTGATCCGAACACCTCAAACTTCGATTCGTCTGTCCATAACACTTTTTTTACAATCTTCCTCTGTCCAGTGTCTGTATTCTTTTGCCCATCTTAATATTTTATTTTTATTTGCCAGTCTGAGATGTGGCTTTTGCTTTGCAACTCTGCCTAGAAGGTCAGCATCCTGGAGTCGCCTCTTCACTGTTGACGTTGAGACTGGTGTTTTACGGGTACTATTTAATGAAGCTGCCAGTTGAGGACCTGTGAGGCATCTGTTTCTCAAACTGGACACCCTTATGTATTTGTACTCTTGCTCAGTTGTGCACCGGGGCATCCCACTCCTCTTTCTATTCTGGTTATAGAGCCAGTTTGCGCTGTTCTGTGAAGGGAGTAGTACACAGCGTTGTACGAGATCTTCAGTTTCTTGGCAATTTCTCACATGGAACAGCCTTCATTTCTCAGAACAAGAACAGACTGACACGTTTCAGAAGAAAGTTATTTGTTTCTGGCCATTTTGATCCTGTAATCGAACCCACAAATGCTGATGCTCCAGATACTCAACTAGTCTCAAGAAGGCCAGTTTTATTGCTTCTTTAATCAGCACAACAGTTTTCAGCTGTGCTAACATAATTGCAAAAGGGTTTTCTAATGATCAATTAGCCTTTTAAAATGATAAACTTGGATTAGCAAACACAACGTGCCATTGGAACACAGGACTGATGGTTGCTGATAATGGGCCTCTGTACGCCTATGTAGATATTTCATAAAAAATCAGCCATTTCCAGCTACAATAGCCATTTACTACATTAACAATGTCTACACTGTATTTCTGATCAATTTGATGTTATTTTAATGGACCAAAAAATTGCTTTTCTTTTGAAAACAAGGACATTTCTAAGTGACCCCAAACTTTTGAATGGTAGTGTATGTTTTTCCAGCAGCACACTATGATCGATAATGTCAAAAGCCGCACTGAGGTCTAACAAAACAGCCCCCACAATCTTTTTATCATCATTTTCTCTCAGTCAATCATCAGTCATTTGTGTAAGTGCTGTGCTTGTTGAATGTCCTTCCCTATAGGCATGCTGAAAGTCTGTTGTCAATTTGTTGACTGTAAAATAGCATTGTATCTTGTCAAACACAATCTTTTCCAGAACTTTAGTAAGGATTGGTAACAGGCTGATTGGTCGGCTATTTGAGCCAGTGAACAGGGCTTTACTATTCTTAGGTAGCGGAATTACTTTTGCTTCCCTCCAGGCCTGAGGGCACAGACTTTCTAGTAGGCTTAAATTGAAGATATGGCAAATAGTGGCAATATTGTCTGCTATTATCCTCAGTAATTTTCCATCCAAGTTGTCAGACCCCGGTGGCTTGTCATTGTTGATAGACACTCACTTGTCTTTCATAATTTGATCGACAATTCTTGTCTTTAATAATTTGGTCGATAGACTTAGATGTGTAGTGTCAGCGTTTGTTGCTGGCATGTCATGCCTAAGTTTGCAAATGTTGCCAATGAAAAAATAGAGAGTAGAGTAGAGTAGAGTAGAGTAGACACCTCAACCCTTGAGTAGAGTAGAGTAGAGTAGACACCTCAACCACTGGGTAGAGTAGACACCTCAACCCATGAGTAGAGTAGACACCTCAACCCATGAGTAGAGTAGAGTAGACACCTCAACACATTTTTTATAAATTTTTATTTCACCTTTATTTAACCAGGTAAGCCAGTTGAGAACAAGTTCTCATTTACAACTGCGACCTGGCCAAGATAAAACAAAGCGGTGCGATAAAAACAACAACAACACAGAGTTACATATGGGATAAACAAAAACGCACAGTCAATAACACAATAGAAAATCTATATACAGTGTGTGCAAATGTAGTAAGTTATGAGTAGAGTAGAGTAGACAACTCAACCAATGAGTAGACACCTCAACCCATGAGTAGAGTAGACACCTCAGCCCATGAGTAGAGTAGACACCTCAACCAATGAGTTTAGCAGAGTAGAGTAGGCACCACAACCCATGAGTAGAGTAGACACCTCAACCCATGAGTAGAGTAGATACCTTAACTAATGAGTAGAGTAGACACCACAACCTATGAGTAGAGTAGACACCTCAACCCATGAGTAAAGTGGATACCTTAACTAATGAGTAGAGTAGACACCTCAACCAATGAGTAGAGTAAAGTAGACACCTCAACCCATGAGTAGAGTAGATACCTCAACCCATGAGTAGAGCAGACACCTCAACCCATGAGTAGAGTAGACACCTCAACCTATGAGTAGAGTAGACATCACAACCCATGAGTAGACCAGAATAAGCACCTCAACCCATGAGTAGAGGAGACACCTCAACCCATGAGTAGAATAAACACCTCAACCAATGAGTGGAGTAGACACCCCAACCCACGAGTAGAGTAGAGTTGACACCTCAACCCATGAGTAAATTAGAGTAGATTAGACACCTCAACCCATGAGTAGAGTAGACACCTCAACCCGTGAGTAGAGTAGACACCAGTCTGAAGGTACCACGTTCATCTGTACAAACAATAGTATGCAAGTATAAACACCATGGGAGATCAACGTACTTTGGTGCGAAAAGTGCAAATCAATCCCAGAACAACAGCAAAGGACCTTGTGAAGATGCTGGAGGAAACCGGTACAAAAGTATCTGTATCCACAGTAAAACGAGTCCTATATCGACATAACCTGAAAGGCCGCTCAGCAATGAAGAAGCCACTGCTCCAAAACCGCCATAAAAAAGCCAGACTACAGTTTGCAATTGCACATGGGGACAAAGATCGTACTTTTTGGAGAAATGTCCTCTGGTATGATGAAACAAAAATAGAACTGTTTGGCCATAATGACCATCGTTATGTTTGGAGGAAAAAGGGGGTTGCTTGCAAGCCTTGAAGCACGGGGGTGGCAGCTTCATGCTGTGGGGGTGCTTTGCTGCAGGAGGGACTGGTGCACTTCACAAAATAGATGGCATCATGAGGAAGGAAAATTATGTGGATATATTGAAGCAACATCTCAAGACATCAGTCAGGAAGTTAAAGCTTGGTCGCAAATGGGTCTTCCAAATGGACAATGACCCCAAGCATACTTCCAAAGTTGTGGCAGAATGGCTTAAGGACAACAAAGTCAAGGTATTGGAGTGGCCATCACAATGTGTGGGCAGAACTGAAAAAGTGTGTGCGAGCAAGGAGGCCTACAAACCTGACTCAGTGACACCAGCTCTGTCAGGAGGAATGGGCCAAAATTCACCACACTTATAGTGGGAAGCTTGTGGAAGGCTACCCGAAACGTTTGACCCAAGTTAAACAATTTAAAGGCAATGCTACCAAATACTAATTGAGCATATGTAAACGTCTGACCCACTGGAATGTGATGAAAGAAATACAAGCTGAAATAAATCATTCTCTCTACTATTATTCTGACATTTCACATTCTTAAAATAAAGTGGTGATCCTAACTGACCTAAAACAGGGAATCTTTACTTGGATTAAATGTCAGGAATTGTGAAAAACAGAGTTTAAATGTATTTGGCTAAGGTGTATGTAAACTTCAGACTTCAAAAGTAAATGTAATTGCTAAAATACACTTAATTATCAAAAGTAAAAATCATTTTAAATTCCTTATATTAAGCAAAGTAGATGCACCATTTTTATTTTTATTTTTTATGTACGGATAGGCAGGGGCACACTCCAACACTCAGACATTGTTTACAAACTAAGCATGTGTGTTTAGTTAGTCCAACAGATCAGAGGCAGTAGGGATAACCACGTGTTCTCTTGATGAGTGCGTGAATTTGACAATTTACCTGTCATGTTAAGCATTCAAAATGTAACGAGTACTTTTGGGTGTCAGGAAAAATGAATGGAGTAAAAAGTACATTATTTTCTTCAGGAATGTAGTGAAGTAAAAGTTGTCAAAAATATAAATAGTGAAGTACAGATACCCCACAAAACTATTTAAGTAGTACTTTAAAGTATTTTTACTTAAGTATTTTACACCACTGCCTATAACAAGCTCAATCATGGTTTATTTTTGAACATACAGAGTACATTCCTTCTTAGACCTCTTGTTGATGTCCTCTTGTCGGTAGAGCAAAGGAAAACAACATTTGGGAACAGAGAAAGCTTGATGAATTTATTACTGATGATGTTGTCCTAGAAAAACATGTTGGATTCTAGGACTAATGATGAACTGATTGTGTTAAATAAGTGCTTAGTTGGGCTGACTGTGTAGAGTTCTTAATGTGATGAAGTAAGGAGCAGCATTGTGAAGGAGGAATGTGCCAGCCTGGAGGCACCAGCACTAGCAGCATGACTATGAATGATATTGTCGCTCCTTCTTTCAGACCGTTATCCTGGTATCTATTTTTAGACGTGATGGCAAAACGCTGCTTTATAACCGGAGGTGTTGCTCTGCTCTGGTTCCTCACATGATTCATTTACAGCCTTCTTGCCGTACAGGGTTGTATTTTTAGCAGTGCTTGCACCACGTTCATTCTCTTATTTGTCAGGCTGACATATTGCAGGGTGCCATGTCACTGATGATATGCCTGGCTCTCTCCCTGTGTAACTAACTGTGCTGGGTGGGTGTACCAGGAGCGAAAGGTAGCCTAGTGGTTAAGAGCATTGGGCCAGTAACCCAAAGGTCGCTGGTTAGAATCCCAGAGCCAGCAAGGTGGAAATATCTGCTGTTCTGCCCTTGAGCAAGGAAGTTAACCCCCAACAACAACCGGCAATGATGTTGCTTAAGGCAGCCCCCGCACCTCTCTGATTCAGAGGGGTTGGGTTAAATGAGGAAGGCATATTTCTGTTGAATGCATTCAACGGACTTGGTATACCCTTTCCCAGGAGAGCATCTGATCCTGGAAAGATCAATAGAACTGTGCAGCTGGCTACATGTAAAACAGGCCAAATGAGATAGGCTATACGTACCAAATGGCACCCTATTCACGTTATAAGTAGTGCACTATCTAGAGAATAGGCTAGGGTGCCATTGCAGACACACCCTAGATCTGCAACATTTACAATCTGCTTTCATAAATGTTTACGCAGTGCTAAGGTTTCATAACACCGTCTCATGAGAAGTCTCCATTACTGACTGTCAGCACAAACTCATTAGAATATTGTTTGCGAATGTACCATTTGTACATTTGATGAAGTTGTAAGAAATGCAGTTTGATCTAGTATTTGGAGATTGTGTTCATTTTCTTTCTTCCTTTACTTTTGATTTGATTAGAAGGGATTTGGATGTACAGTATGTACTGTGTTCTCCTGTGAGGGTGATATTTCATTTATATATGATGAGCATACAGCTGTCTTAGAGTGGTCATTCATTTTGGTGTCCTGCCCTGGGCTACAGCTTAGCTGACAGTTCTGCCTTTGCCAGGGGCCCTAGAAAACAGAGAGAGTGAGGAGAGGAGAAGAACAGAAGGAAAGGGCGAGAGGCGTGGTAGTTGTCCCATTCCGGGCCATGCTGATAGTCGGGCATCGTATGGCACTGCTCCCTCTCTGACCAACCTCACAGCCCCCTGGGCAGCAGCCAGCATCTGACACACTTCTCCACACGCAAACAACAATACACATGAACAAATGTTTATTATGTAGTCCCCTCTCTGGCCCAGCACGAACTGCCATTGACTCTCTGAAACAGAATATCTGAGACCTACACGCAGATGCGACCAATTCCAAATACTGTAGCTGCTCCACTGTAGTTCCTCAGCAGCAAAGATTGCTAAGAGCCCATCTACTCCACAGAGAAGGTAGTATTGTGCCTGCTTTGCCATGTTGTAGTGCAGTAGAGGCGTTGCCCAAGTGATTTAAATCCTGCGTAACCTTTAGGTTTGTTTTGGCTACCATCCAATAGCGTCCACGCAGTCTCCTCTCCTTTGAGGACAGATTTAGTGTGTGTCTCTTCCTGTGTCTCCTGGGTTAATAAAGCATCACACTGTACATCAAACCCTCTGTGATGTGTTTACTGATAATACCCAGATGTCCTTGCACAGGCCACGGACACCCTCTTTCAATAATAAATGACAACATGTAAAAGCACACAGGCCCTCTCAGTTTGTAGGCCTACTCAGTACCCTTCCTGCTAGACCACTTAGCCAGCTGTCTATTTATAATTTATAATGAGAAGTACAGTGGCTTGCAAAAGTATTCACCCCCCTTGGCATTTTTCCTATTTTGTTGCCTTACAACCTGGAATTAAAATTGATTTTTTGGGGGTTAGTATCATTTGATTTACACAACATGCCTACCACTTTGAAGATGCAAAACATTTTTTTTGGTGAAACAAACATAGAAATAAGAAAAAAGAAACTGAAAACTTGAGCATGCATAACTATTCACTACCCAAAGTCAATACTTTGTAGAGCCACCGTTTGCAGCAATTACAGCTGCAAGTCTTTTGAGGTATGTCTCTATAAGCTTGGCACATCTAGCCACTGGGATTTTTTCCCATTCTTCAAGGCAAAACTGCTCCAGCTCCTTCAAGTTGGATGGGTTCCGCTGGTGTACAGCAATCTTTAAGTCATACCACAGATTCTCAATTGGATTCAGGTCTGGGCTTTGACTAGGCCATTTCAAGACATTTAAATGTTTCCCCTTAAACCACTCGAGTGTTGCTTTAGCAGTATGCTTAGGGTCATTGTCCTACTGGAAGGTGAACCTCCGTCCCAGTCTCAAATCTCTGGAAGACTGAAACAGGTTTCCCTCAAGAATTTCCCTGTATTTAGCGCCATCCATCATTCCTTCAATTCTAACCAGTTTCCCAGTCCCTGCTGATGAAAAACATCCCCACAGCATGATGCTGCCACCACCATGCTTCACTGTGGGGATGGTGTTCTCGGGGTGATGAGTGGTTTTCGGTTTGCGCCAGACATAGCATTTTCCTTGATGGCCAAAAAGCTAAATTTTAGTCTCATCTGACCAGATTACCTTCTTCCATATGTTTGGGGAGTCTCCCACATGCTTTTTGGTGAACACCAAACATGTTTGCTTATTATTATTTTTAAGCAATGGCTTTCTTCTGGCCACTCTTCCGTAAAGCCCAGCTCTGTGGAGTGTACGGCTTAAAGTGGTCCTATGGACAGATACTCCATTCTCCGCTGTGGAGCTTTGCAGCTCCTTCAGGGTTATCTTTGGTCTCTTTGTTGCCTCTCTGATTAATGCCCTCCATGCCTGGTCCATGAGTTTTGGTGGGCGGCCCTCTCTTGGCAGGTTTGTTGTGGTGCCATATTCTTTCAATTTTTTAATAATGGATTTAATGGTGCTCCGTGGGATGCTCAAAGTTTCGTATATTTTTTTATAACCCAACCCTGATCTGTACTTCTCCACAACTTTGTCCCTGACCTGTTTGGAAAGCTTCTTAGTCTTCATGGTGCCGCTTGCTTGGTGGTGCCCCTTGCTTAGTGGTGTTGCAGACTCTGGGGCCTTTCAGAACAGGTGTATATATACTGAGATCATGTGACAGATCATGTGACACTTAGATTGCACGCAGGTGGACTTTATTTAACTAATTATGTTAAATTTCTTCTGAATGTAATTGGTTTTCTGAAACAAGTTATTTTTTTCATTTCACTTCACCAATTTTGACTATTTTGTGTATGTCCATTACATGAAATCCAAATAAAAATCCAATGAAATTACAGGTTGTAATGCAACAAAATAGGAAAAACGCCAAGGGGTTGAATACTTTTGCAAGGCACTGTATACACTGAGTGCACAAAATATTAAGAACACCTACCTAATATTGATGCGCACTCCACCCCTCCCCCCCCCCCAGCAGGACGTAAAGATGTAAGCATATTTCTTTTTTAATTAGCCACGGGGAGGGTGATGGGATGGAAGTTAATTAGCATATCTACTGGCTGTTAATTGAGGCTGTGTGAGTTTAGTTTGTATCCTCTTTATTCCTCTCTCAGTCAGGTGACTGCAGGCACAAGGGGAATGGTGGCGTGGGCCTGCCTTCATCCATTTACTGCCTTCACTCCAAACACTCCAAACACAAACACACACATACAATCTCACAGAGAGAGAGAGAGAGAGTACTACACTGTCCTTCAATGTGTTGCCATTCAATTATATATGTAAACATGAATATCCATACTCCTATGTAAAGACATATAATTCGATTTTCGGAAATGAAATGCCAATCGGTCAAGGTACCAGCCCACAATAATACAATCTGATGGAGCACACAGGACGCGACTACACCTTATTACACTGAGCATAATGAGCCATCTGTTTGCTTTACAGTCTTGTGGAGCTGAGCATCTAGTGATTAAGGCTGGGTAATGCTCTGTGTATTGGCTGCAGACTAAGATCTGTCTGTTTCTCCCTCTATCAGCTCAGCACCCTGACCTCACAGAACCCTCCCCATCACCACACACTCATATTATTCAGAACACACACACACACACACACACACACACACACACACACACACACACACACACACACACACACACACACACACACACACACACACACACAAACACCTGCTGTCTTTGACCAGGACTGTACACAAACAGCCTGGACACACAAGCTCAAATTTGCACACACACATCCCAAAATGT
Source organism: Coregonus clupeaformis (assembly GCF_020615455.1). Taxonomy (NCBI): domain Eukaryota; kingdom Metazoa; phylum Chordata; class Actinopteri; order Salmoniformes; family Salmonidae; genus Coregonus; species Coregonus clupeaformis. Next base: position 30,352,428 of record NC_059202.1, read on the forward strand.
ATCAAAGCTATGTGTGTATTCTCCACAAGGAAACATTAATGGACCAAAATGTATCTAATATTGACTCCAATAATATACATTAGGTTTAATGTATGCTCCCTTCCAGTCTCTGCTGTGATGCAGAATGCAAGGTAATAGTCTGTCTCTGGAGACTCCAGTTTGTTTATGGCCCCTCTAAACCCTCTGATCTGTGTGTGTGTATTTCAGAGGGCGGATGCTAAATACCCCAAGCTGGCCTTCAGCCTGGAGGAGCTGCGGGAGAGGTTCAGCCGTCAGCTGAGCATGGAGCAGGCCAGCACCATCACCTTTCACTCTGGGAGTCCATGAAGCCTGTCACACCACACATGGTCAAGATGGTAAACAGACTGACCACCTACACGTATAGTCAGACCATGTCTGGAGTAACACCAAAATATACTACTATAGTGATACAGTATGGAATAGTGACACACTGAAATATACTATAATAATACATAGTGGAATAATGACACACTGAAATACACTGTTGTGATGCACTGAAATACAACCATGATTTATATCGTGTTTAATGATACTGAAATTAAAATTGATTGGATTTCTGTTTTTTTCTAGATCTCAAATCGCTTTACATTGTATTGGGGGAATTTTATTCAATCCATTGCCAATGGGCGATTCAACTTAAATTGAAAAAACTCAAAGTGTTGAATCAAGCATTGTTTTGTGTATCAGTTCATGCACCATGTGCCATGGAATTCCCAGCTATTTTGCAACCTGTATGGTGCAGCTTTCACATTTTTTGTCCTCAAATGAAACGGGTGTATTTTTCTATTTATGTCAATCTTTTTCAGCCAATGTTGGTCTAAAATATATGGCAGACAAACAAGTTCCCTACCTTCTCCCCCTTCTACTTGCCTCCTCCATTTTTGCAGTAATGCTGCAATCAGTTGGTTGTAACTTTGGATTCCCATATGTTTTCGATAGCTGCATGTGTGACATAACTCCATCATTCCTATTCATAATATCATTCATAAATATAATTACCCCCCCCAAAAAAAAAAAAAAAAAATCAGTATGTTTGAGTTTAACCATAATATTAGTATTTTCTGGAGGGTAAAATTGAAATTGTAACCAGCTTTGTATAGCTTATTTAAGAAAGGGCGATACTTTCAACAAGGTTTCATTTCCAATTAACCGAAAATGAGAAGTTGTAATCTCTATAAAGGCAAAAAGGCCATTTTTGAACAAAGCATGAGCCTTTCTTAGTAATCTGCTGGAGAACCAGTTTGGGTTTAAGTATAACTTATGTATGAGTAAAGCTTTTAGTGAGAGGTTTAATGCTTTAATATTTAATAATTTCAGCCTCCCAAACCCATATTCATTATTTAAATAGGCACGTTTAATTTTGTCTGGAATAGTGTTCCAAATAAAGTGAAAATTGTTTTGCTCATATGATTAAAAAAATTAGTCGTCTGGAGTAGGCATCCTCTTTCAAAATATAATTTGGTGAATCATTGATGACTCCGTCATTTTTAACAAGTTTCTGTACATTATTTTGGTAGCATTTCTATGTTGAAGACTCTTTGTTTATGCATTTTTCTAAAATGTTCATCCAGTTCACTTTATTTTTGTAATAAATTACACTTGATCTTGAATAAGTTCCTCCAGTACTTTTTGTTTTTCCTCTAACTTATTCTGTGCCTCCATAGTAAAAATTGTTATTGATATCTACTGTACCTTAGGAAGGCCCTCAAAATTGTCAAAGACTCCAGCCACCCTAGTCATAGACTGTTCTCTCTGCTACCGCACGGCAAGCGGTACCGGAGTGCCAAGTCTAGGTCCAAAAGACTTCTCAACAGCTTCTACCCCCAAGCCATAAGACTCCTGAACAGCTAATCATGGCTACCCGGACTATTTGCACTGCCCCCCCACCCCATCCTTTTTACGCTGCTGCTACTCTGTTAAGTATTTATGCATAGTCACTTTAACTCTACCCACATGTACATATTACCTCAACTACCTCAACTAGCCGGTGCCCCCGCACATTGACTCTGCAACGGTACCCCCCTGTATATATAGCCTCCCTACTGTCACTTTATTTTACTGTATATATAGCCTCCCTACTGTCACTTTATTTTACTTCTGCTCCTTTTTTTCTCAACACTTTTTTTTGTTGTTGTTTTATTCTTACTTTTTCTGTTTAAAATAAATGCACTGTTGATTAAGGCCTGTAAGTAAGCATTTCACTGTAATGTCTGCACCTGTTGTATTCGGCGCATGTGACCAATAAAATTTGATTTGATTTGATTTGATTTTCTGTTACTTCCTCTATTTTCTTTATTAGTCTAATCTCTTTTGACCAAAACTACTTTTGTTTTAAAGATGAGTATTGAATTGTAGCCCTATAAAGGTATATTTGAAAGTGTCCCATAAAATAAGGGGAATCGGCTGTACCTATGTTGTGCAAACAAATTATGTTATAAATTATTTTGTCTTAGTTAAGAACAAATTGTCATCCAGTAGGCTTTGATAAAATTTCCAATACCCCTGTCCACGTGGAAATTCTGTAAGAGTTTTGTGGAGGCCAATTAGATGGTGGTCCGATTGCATTGTCTCCTATCAACACTTTCTTTTTTACTTTTGGTGCCAGCGAGAATGACACAAGAAAATAGTAAAGACAGCTAGCTTGATTAAGCCTCCTCTATGTATACAGTGGGGGAAAAAAGTATTTAGTCAGCCACCAATTGTGCAAGTTCTTCCACTTAAAAAGATGAGCGAGACCTGTAATCTTCATCATAGGTACACGTCAACTATGACAGACAAAATAATTTTTTTCTCTCCAGAAAATCACATTGTAGGATTTTTTATGAATTTATTTGCAAATTATGGTGGAAAATAAGTATTTGGTCAATAACAAAAGTTTCTCAATACTTTGTTATATACCCTTTGTTGGCAATGACACAGGTCAAACGTTTTCTGTAAGTCTTCACAAGGTTTTCACACACTGTTGCTGGTATTTTGGCCCATTCCGCCATGCAGATCTCCTCTAGAGCAGTGATGTTTTGGGGCTGTCGCTGGGCAACAACGACTTTCAACTCCCTCCAAAGATTTTCTATGGGGTTGAGATCTGGAGACTGGCTAGGCCACTCCAGGACCTTGAAATGCTTCTTACGAAGCCACTCCTTCGTTGCCCGGGCGGTGTGTTTGGGATCATTGTCATGCTGAAAGACCCAGCCACGTTTCATCTTCAATGCCCTTGCTGATGGAAGGAGGTTTTCACTCAAAATCTCACGATACATGGCCCCATTCATTCTTTCCTTTACACGGATCAGTCGTCCTGGTCCCTTTGCAGAAAAAACAGCCCCAAAGCATGATGTTTCCACCCCCATGCTTCACAGTAGGTATGGTGTTCTTTGGATGCAACTCAGCATTCTTTGTCCTCCAAACACGACGAGTTGAGTTTTTACCAAAAAGTTATATTTTGGTTTCATCTGACCATATGACATTCTCCCAATCCTCTTCTGGATCATCCAAATGCACTCTAGCAAACTTCAGACGGGCATGGACATGTACTGGCTTAAGCAGGGGGACACGTCTGGCACTGCAGGATTTGAGTCCCTGGCGGCGTAGTGTGTTACTGATGGTAGGCTGTGTTACTTTGGTCCCAGCTCTCTGCAGGTCATTCACTAGGTCCCCCGTGTGGTTCTGGGATTTTTGCTCACCGTTCTTGTGATCATTTTGACCCCACGGGGTGAGATCTTGCGTGGAGCCCCCAGATCGAGGGAGATTATCAGTGGTCTTGTATGTCTTCCATTTCCTAATAATTGCTCCCACAGTTGATTTCTTCAAACCAAGCTGCTTACCTATTGCAGATTCAGTCTTCCCAGCCTGGTACAGGTCTACAATTTTGTTTCTGGTGTCCTTTGACAGCTCTTTGGTCTTGGCCATAGTGGAGTTTGGAGTGTGACTGTTTGAGGTTGTGGACAGGTGTCTTTTATACTGATAACAAGTTCAAACAGGTGCCATTAATACAGGTAACGAGTGGAGGACAGAGGAGCCTCTTAAAGAAGGAGTTAGGGAAGGCCACTGTTACTTATCTCGGTAAACAGGTCGGCCATGGTCAGGTGCGCCCTCGAGATGCCAAGGTCTCAGCTATAAATGCATTTCCCGCACCTACCACCAGAAGAGAGCTACGCCGCTTTTTAGGGATGGTTGGCTACTATCGTAGTTTCTGTAAAAATTTCTCTGCGGTAGTTGCTCCATTAACGGATTTGCTCAGTCCGGTGAGAAAATTTGTATGGTCTGAATATTGTCATACTGCTTTCAACACTGCTAAAGCACTCTTATGTACTACTCCTGTTCTTGCTGCGCCAGATTTTGAACGACCGTTTAAACTGGAGGTAGATGCAAGTGCCAGAGGTGCTGGTGCTGTTCTACTGCAGCAGGACCAGAGTGGAGTGGACCATCCTGTCTGTTATTTTTCACGGAAATTTAACAAATGTCAGACAAACTATTCCACCATTGAACAAGAAGCTCTAGCTTTGTTGTTAGCTCTGCAGTACTTTGAAGTTTATGTTGGTTCCAGTGCATTACCAGTGATAGTGTATACTGACCATAACCCCTTAGTTTTTCTCCACCGGATGTACAACCAGAACCAACGCCTTATGCGTTGGGCACTTGTCGTGCAAAATTATAATTTGGAGATCCGCCACAAAAAGGGGTTGGATAATGTGTTGGCAGATGCTTTGTCTCGTGTTTAATGATCTAGGTTTTTTTGTTATCCCCTAGGATTATTTTTGAATTTTGGGTGTTGTGATGGTACGTGTGTCGCAAACCATTGTGGTTTGCTCTTTTAAGGGTGGGAGTGTTACGGATACAGGTATCCTGTGTCCTGTGTTTTTCCTCTCCTTCTGCCCTAATCACAGGTGTCCTGTATGTTCCTGATTGGTGGTCGTTGAGATGTCTGCTGATTGCTAAGGTGGACCAATCAGTGAACATTCCTCTGCATGGCACCACCTGTTGCTGGTTTTTCAATCACACATCCCTTTGTATAAAAACCAGTCCGTTGTGTTTGTAGGGAGAGAAAGACTGTTTCCGTATGTGAGTATGGATACTGTGGTATCCTGTGTATTGTGTACTCACTAAGTTTGGTTACTCTGTTTGGTAATTTTGTTAGAGACTATTTCCGTATGTGAGTATGGATACTGTGGTATCCTGTGTATTGTGTACTCACTAATTTGCTGATTACTCTGTTTGGTAACTTTGTGTGTTTCTGGGAAAAGGGGAGTTTAAGCAAGTTGCCCATGGGCGTACATTACCCGTACAAAGAAATCTGTCTAAAAACACTAGTTAGACCTGAGCGGACCACCCACTGTACTTTTGTATGACTAGCAGTAGCTTAGCGGTTCTTGAGGCAGGCAAGATCAGTTTATGGGTGTTTTACACTATTGTTTCATTTCTTGGGTCCTGCTCAGCCCTTTTTCCCAAACCTTTACCGTGTGTTCAGCAATAAACCTTTTATGTTTGACGGTAGTTTATGGTTGTCGTGTAGTTTTTCGTTCTCACTGTTCCATGTCACACTTATAATTTGCATGAATTATGTTACGGGTCTCATGTCCATCACCCTAGACGTTTAAAGCCACGGGGTTCGTAACACCGGACTTGAACCCGATCTAACATCTCTGGAGAGACCTGAAAATAGCTGTGCAGCGACGCTCCCCATCCAACCTGACAGAACTTGAGAGGATCTGCAGAGAAGAATGGGAGAAACCCCCAAATACAGGTGTGCCAAGCTTGTAGCGTCATAACCAATAAGACTTGAGGCTGTAATCGCTGCCAAAGGTGCTTCAACAAAGTACTGAGTAAAGGGTCTGAATACCCTTTACACGTAAATGTGATATTTCATTTAATTTAAAAAATTTTTTACCTGTTTTTGCTTTGTCATTATGGGGTATTGTGTGTAGATTGATGAGAAAAATTAAACAAGAATTTAATCAATTTTAGAATAAGGCTGTAACGTAACAAAATGTTGAAAAATACTTTCGGAATGCACTGTATTATAGATATTATTTTCATTATCTTTTAGCCAGTAAAGATTGATCGTATTTTCTTATTATCTGCTAAACCATTACAATTATAACTAGCTATACTTATTTCACCACTTACCATAATGAGATACAAGTCTCAAGTATACTTACCATAATCCATGCCTGTAAAATTACCATGATGATCAAGCTGCTACACATACAGTGGGAAGAACAAGTATTTGATACACTGCTGATTTTGCAGGTTTTCCTACTTACAAAGCATGTAGAGGTCTGTAATTTTTATCATAGGTACACTTCAACTGTGAGAGACGGAATCTAAAACAAAAATGCATGACATAAGTCTTTGATACATCAGAAAAGCAGAACTTAATATTTGGTACAGAAACCTTTGTTTGCAATTACAGAGATCATACGTTTCCTGTAGGTCTTGACCAGGTTTGCACACACTGCAGCAGGGATTTTGGCCCACTCCTCCATACAGACCTTCTCCAGATCCTTCAGGTTTTGGGGCTGTCGCTGGGCAATACGGACTTTCAGCTCCCTCCAAAGATTTTCTATTGGGTTCAGGTCTGGAGATTGGCTAGGCATTTTACATTTACATTTTAGTCATTTAGCAGACGCTCTTATCCAGAGCGACTTACAGTTAGTGAATACATCTTTTTTTTATACTGGCCCCCCGTGGGAATCAAACCCACAACCCTGGCGTTGCAAACGCCATGCTCTATCAACTGAGCTATATCCCTGCCAGCCATTCCCTCCCCTACCCTGGACGACGCTGGGCCAATTGTGCGCCGCCCATGAGTCTCCAAGTCGCGGCCGGCTGCGACAGAGCCTGGATTCGAACCAGGATCTCTAGTGGCACAGTTAGCACTGCGATGCAGTGCCTTAGACCACTGCGCCACTCCAGGACCTTGAGATGCTTCTTACGGAGCCACTCCTTAGTTGCCCTGGGTGTGAGTTTTTCGGGTTGTTGTCATGCTGAGAGACCCAGCCACGACCCATCTTCAATGCTCTTACTGAGGGAAGGAGGTTGTTGGCCAAGATCTCGCGATACATGGCCCCATCCATCCTCCCCTCAATACGGTGCAGTCGTCCTGTCCCCTTTGCAGAAAAGCATCCCCAAAGAATGATGTTTACACCTCCATGCTTCACGGTTGGGATGGTGTTCTTGGGGTTGTACTCATCCTTCTTCTTCCTCCAAACACGGCGAGTGGAGTTTACACCAAAAAGCTATATTTTTGTCTGATCAGACCACATGACCTTCTCCCATTCCTCCGCTGGATCATCAGACGGGCCTGGACATGTGCTGGCTTGAGCAGGGGGACCTTGCGTGCGCTGCAGGATTTTAATCCATGACGGCGTAGTGTGTTACTAATGGTTTTCTTTCAGACTGTGGTCCCAGCTCTCTTCAGGTCATTGACCAGGTCCTGCCGTGTAGTTCTGGGCTGATCCCTCACCTTCCTCATGATCATTGATGCCCCACGAGGTGAGATCTTGTATGGAGCTCCAGACCGAGGGTGATTGACCGTCATCTTGAACTTCTTCCATTTTCTAATAATTGCGCCAACAGCTGTTGCCTTCTCACCAAGCTGCTTGCCTATTGTCCTGTAGCCCATCCCAGCCTTGTGCAGGTCTACAATTTTATCCCTGATGTCCTTACACAGCTCTCTGGTCTTGGCCATTGTGGAGAGGTTTGAGTCTGTTTGATTGAGTGTGTGGACAGGTGTCTTTTATACAGTGGGGGAAAAAGTATTTAGTCAGCCACCAATTGTGCAAGTTCTCCCACTTAAAAAGATGAGAGAGGCCTGTAATTTTCATCATAGGTACACATCAACCATGACAGACAAATTGAGGAAAAAAAAATCCAGAAAATCACATTGTAGGATTTTTTATGAATTTATTTGCAAATTATGGTGGAAAATAAGTATTTGGTCACCTACAAACAAGCAAGATTTCTGGCTCTCACAGACCTGTAACTCCTTCTTTAAGAGGCTCCTCTGTCCTCCACTCGTTACCTGTATTAATGGCACCTGTTTGAACTTGTTATCAGTATAAAAGACACCTGTCCACAACCTCAAACAGTCACACTCCAAACTCCACTATGGCCAAGACCAAAGAGCTGTCAAAGGACACCAGAAACAAAATTGTAGACCTGCACCAGGCTGGGAAGACTGAATCTGCAATAGGTAAGCAGCTTGGTTTGAAGAAATCAACAGTGGGAGCAATTATTAGGAAATGGAAGACATACAAGACCACTGATAATCTCCCTCGATCTGGGGCTCCACGCAAGATCTCACCCCGTGGGGTCAAAATGATCACAAGAACGGTGAGCAAAAATCCCAGAACCACACGGGGGGACCTAGTGAATGACCTGCAGAGAGCTGGGACCAAAGTAACACAGCCTACCATCAGTAACACACTACGCCGCCAGGGACTCAAATCCTGCAGTGCCAGACGTGTCCCCTTGCTTAAGCCAGTACATGTCCAGGCCCGTCTGAAGTTTGCTAGAGTGCATTTGGATGATCCAGAAGAGGATTGGGAGAATGTCATATGGTCAGATGAAACCAAAATAGAACTTTTTGGTAAAAACTCAACTCGTCGTGTTTGGAGGACAAAGAATGCTGAGTTGCATCCAAAGAACACCATACCTACTGTGAAGCATGGGGGTGGAAACATCATGCTTTGGGGCTGTTTTTCTGCAAAGGGACCAGGACGACTGATCCGTGTAAAGGAAAGAATGAATGGGGCCATGTATCATGAGATTTTGAGTGAAAACCTCCTTCCATCAGCAAGGGCATTGAAGATGAAACGTGGCTGGGTCTTTCAGCATGACAATGATCCCAAACACACCGCCCGGGCAACGAAGGAGTGGCTTCGTAAGAAGCATTTCAAGGTCCTGGAGTGGCCTAGCCAGTCTCCAGATCTCAACCCCATAGAAAATCTTTGGAGGGAGTTGAATGTCCATGTTGCCCAGTGACAGCCCCAAAACATCACTGCTCTAGAGGAGATCTGCATGGAGGAATTGTCCAAAATACCAGCAACAGTGTGTGAAAACCTTGTGAAGACTTACAGAAAACGTTTGACCTGTGTACCTATGATGAAAATTACAGGCCTCTCTCATCTTTTTAAGTGGGAGAACTTGCACAATTGGTGGCTGACTAAATACTTTTTTCCCCCACTGTACAGGTAACGAGTTCAAACAGGTGCAGTTAATAGAGGTAATGAGTGGAGAACAGGAGGGCTTCTTAAAGAAAAACTAACAGGTCTGTGAGAGCCGGAATTCTTACTGGTTGGTAGGTGATCAAATACTTATGTCATGCTATAAAATGCAAATTAATTACTTAAAAATCATACAATGTGATTTTCTGTTTTTAAGTGTACCTATGATAAAAATTACAGACCTCTACATGCTTTGTAAGTAGGAAAAAAAACCTGCAAAATCGGCAGTGTATCAAATACTTGTTCTCCCCACTGTAGCTGTACCTGATATTTACAAGTTCTACCTGGAACCAAAAAGGGTTTTACCTGGACCCAAAAAGGATTCTGCTATGGGGACAGCTCCCTTTTTCCTAAGAGTGTACTGTGTGTTTCTAGTGTATGAAAACATGATGAACTACAGTGAGGGAAAAAAGTATTTGATCCCCTGCTGATTTTGTATGTTTGCCCACTGACAAAGGCATGATCAGTCTATAATTGTAATGGTAGGTTTATTTGAACAGTGAGAGACAGAATAACAACAACAAAATCCAGAAAAACGCATGTAAAAAATGTTATAAATTGATTTGCATTTTAATGAGGGAAATAAGTATTTGACCCCCTCTCAATCAGAAAGATTTCTGGCTCCCAGGTGTCTTTTATACAGGTAACGAGCTGAGATTAGGAGCACACTCTTAAAGGGAGTGCTCCCAATCTCAGTTTGTTACCTGTATAAAAGACACCTGTCCACAGAAGCAATCAATCAATCAGATTCCAAACTCTCCACCATGGCCAAGACCAAAGAGCTCTCCAAGGATGTCAGGGACAAGATTGTAGACCTACACAAGGCTGGAATGGGCTACAAGACCATCGCCAAGCAGCTTAGTGAGAAGGTGACAACAGTTGGTGTGATTATTCGCAAATGGAAGAAACACAAAAGAACTGTCAATCTCCCTCTGCCTGGGGCTCCATGCAATATCTCACCTCGTGGAGTTGCAATGATCATGAGAACGGTGATGAATCAGCCCAGAACTACACGGGAGGATCTTGTCAATGATCTCAAGGCAGCTGGGACCATAGTCACCAAGAAAACAATTGGTAACACACTATGCCGTGAAGGACTGAAATCCTGCAGTGCCCGCAAGGTCCCCCTGCTCAAGAAAGCACATATACAGGCCTGTCTGAAGTTTGCCAATGAACATCTGAATGATTCAGAGGAGAACTGGGTGAAAGTGTTGTGGTCAGATGAGACCAAAATCGAGCTCTTTGGCATCAACTCAACTCGCCGTGTTTCTGCTAAGGGGACAGGACAACTTCACCACATCAAAGGGACGATGGATGGGGCCATGTACCGTCAAATCTTGGGTGAGAACCTCCTTCCCTCAGCCAGGGCATTGAAAATGGGTCGTGGATGGGTATTCCAGCATGACAATGACCCAAAACACATGGCCAAGGAAACAAAGGAGTGGCTCAAGAAGAAGCACATTAAGGTCCTGTAGTGGCCTAGCCAGTCTCCAGACCTTAATCCCATAGAACATCTGTGGAGGGAGCTGAAGGTTCGAGTTGCCAAACGTCAGCCTCGAAACCTTAATGACTTGGAGAAGATCTGCAAAGAGGAGTGGGACAAAATCACTCCTGAGATGTGTGCAAACCTGTTGGCCAACTACAAGAAACGTCTGACCTCTGTGATTGCCAACAAGGGTTTTGCCACCAAGTAAGTCATGTTTTGCAGAGGGGTCAAATACTTATTTCACTCATCAAAATGCAAATCAATTTATAACATTTTTGACATGCGTTTTTCTGGATTTTTTTGTTGTTATTCTGTCTCTCACTGTTCAAATAAACCTACCATTACAATTATAGACTGATCATGCCTTTGTCAGTGGGCAAACATACAAAATCAGCAGGGGATCAAATACTTTTTTCCCTCACTGTAGTTCATCATGTTTTCATACACTAGAAACACACAGTGCACTCTTAGGAAAAAGGGAGCTGTCCCCATAGCAGAATCCTTTTTGGGTCCAGGTAAAACCCTTTTTGGTTCCAGGTAGAACTATATTGGGTTCCATGTAGAACCCCATGTGAAAAGGGTCCTACAAAGGGATCTGCTGGCGGAGTAGCGATTAGTGTGAGACAAAGCCCTGGTTGGGGCCCTGAGGAAGAGCAAGATGATTCATCAGCACCCTGAAGGCCATTAGTCTCAGCTTCTACACTCTTAGAAAAAAGGGTTCCAGAAGGGTTCTGAGGCTGTCCCCATAGGAGAACTGTTTTGGGTGCCATGTAAAACCCTATGTGAAAAGGGTCCTACATGGAACTCAAAAGGGTTCTATCTGGAACCAAAAAGGGATCTTCAAAGGGTTCTCCTATGGGGACAGCCGAAGAACCATTTTAGGTTCTAGATAGCACCTTTTTCTAAGAGTGTACCATAAAGTTTTGGAGTGAGACCGTTCTGATGGTGGTGTATGTGACTGTTTCAGAGGGATCTGCTGGCGGAGCAGCGGTTAGTGTGAGACAAAGCCCTGGTTGGGGCCCTGAGGAAGAGCAAGATGATTCTGGCCAACAGCACCCTGAAGGCCATTAGTCTCAGCTTCTACACTCTTAGAAAAAGGGGTTCCAAAAGGGTTCTGAGGCTGTCCCCATAGGAGAACCCTTTTTGGTTCCAGGAAGAACCCTTTTTGGTTCCAGGTAGAACCCTTTTTGGTTACAGGTATAACACTTTTGGGTTCCATGTAGAACCCTCTGGAAAAAGGGTTCTACCTTGAACCAAAAGGGGTTCTTCAAAGGGTTATCCTATGGGGGCAGCCGAAGAACCCTTTTTGGTTCTAGATAGCACCTTTTTTTCTAAGAGTGTACCCCTACATCTGTCTGCTGGATGAAAATGACTATGTGGACATCATGACCCAGGTATATAACCCACACATATGTTGGTTTAAATCTTACCTTACTGAGAGGTATCAATCTCAATATTCCAAAGTTGAATTTGGCTTTCCACAAGGTTCTGGACCCTTCAGGTTAACCTCTTAAGGATCAAACCCTTTTTATTTATTTATTTTCGCCTAAAATAACATACCCAAATCTAACTGCCTGCAGCTCAGGACCTGAAACAAGGATATGCATATTCTTAATACCATTTGAAAGGAAACACTTTGAAGTTTGTGGAAATGTGAAATGAATGTAGGAGAATATAACACGTTAGATCTGGTAAAAGATAATACAAACAAAAAAACATGCGTTTTCTGTTCCTACATTTGAATATGAAAATTGATTTTATCAAACAAAACTATGCTACATTTTATTTCTGGGACCCTTAGGATGACAAATCAGAGCAAGATTACTGAATGTAAGTACATAATTTACCTTCAGAGGTGAATGTATCAAACCAGTTGCCGTGATACGTTTTTTGTTGTCATGCACTCTGCTCAAACAATAGCATGGTATTATTTCACTGTAATAGCTACTGTAAATTGGACAGTGCAGTTAGATTAACAAGAATTTAAGCTTTCTGCCCGTATAAGACATGTCTATGTTCTGGAAAGTTTGCTGTTATTTACAACAGTCACGCTAATCACATTAGCGCACGTTAGCTCAACCGTCCCGTATACGGGACACCGATCCCGTAGAGGTTAAACTCACTGAATCCTAGCAGTATCTATGACCTTGGGTCCTATAGACCTCTGTTGTATTTACAGTTCAGGTTTGAGGTTTATTTCGCCACTTTGTAGTGTGACATACTTAAAATGTGATGCCATAAATAAGCTTAAAAGACATGTCAAAAAAAATTAAAAGATGATGAACCTAATACATGGATCCTCTAAGACTGTGTTTAACACTGATGTTTGTCTATGATCAGAGTCTGTCCAACCTGCCTCCCAGTGGGGAGTCTCTCCACATCCTGACCAAGGAGCTGAGCAAGAGGGTCCACAGCAAGTTCTGCATCCGCATGAAGGGACACAACCAGATGGTGGACAAGCTTAGCCATATCTACAATAAATATAATGAGCTAGTGGCCAAAGACACTAAGGTATGAAACTCTTCCACACACATCTGGTCTTTACCTGGTCTTTATCTGGTCTTTACCTGGTCTTTACCTGGTCTTTATCTACATGCAATTAGAAGACATATGAAATGATTCACCTACTGTTTGACTTAAAGAAAACCTCCTTACTGTACATTGCAGGAGTTTGATGTATTGCCTAGGGAGCAGTGGTGGAAGCTGGAGGCGGAGCATAGCTCTGGCTCCTCCCTGCTGGGGGACGAGACACACTGGCCCTAAACGGTGGTGGTGGAGCTGGGGACCTACATAGTGGACCTCATGGTCAAGCTCATGAAGGTAAACAGTGACATCCTTAACCCTGCCTATGCCAAGAAGTTATTCCCCATGCTCTTCCACATGTACACCTTCCGCAGTAACAAACAGGTAAATAGTATACTACAGTTGAAGTGAGTAATGCCAGTTATTTTCCCCCAATTTATTCACCCAATTTCCCAGGCTTAGGGTTGATTCCTCAACTAATTTTCATGTCACCTCATTTTTGTGTCATGGCTTATTCTTCACGTCGACATTTACGAGCGAAATGGGTCGGTAGTGCAGCAGTGAGAAGCAGCCATAACATAACAGGCAACCTTGGTTTTGTCAAAGCTGCTCTGTGTCTTCAGCTCTCCTCTCTCACAGCTCAGCTCCCTCATATTGCTCTCTCTGTCTGCACCGACTGGGCTCATAAGCATATGAATAATACAACAGCTTTTCCTGCAAGAGTGGACAGCAGTGCAGATGAGTAAGACGAAAGGCTTCCAAACTAATCCGCTTTTTACTGTCCCCTTAATTGGCTGGCTGATTTACTGCCCTGGGATAACTGACAAGGAAATCAAGACACTTTCTATTTTGTCCCCCGAGCCTCGTTCCTGGTGGAAAAGAAGCGCCTGCCGCCGTCTCAACCCGGTGGACTTGATGTGCTTTGACAGTGGAGTCCGCTGTGGGTTTCAAAGCTGGTCTCTGGCCACCCCTCCCTCTGCTGTGCTGGCTCAGGGAGGTAGAGGGTAGGCCAGCAGGGGTGCAGCCTAATGATTTTACAGCACACAGAGTTGTTAGGTTGCACAATGCTTCTCTCAGGAGCTTTTCATGGAATCTCTGCCTGGTTGATGGACTGGACTGAATCTGTCACGTTCTCTTTCTCCCTCTTTTTCTCTCTCTATTTCCTCTCAATCTCTCTCACTGTTCTCTCGCTTTCTGATGCCAAGTCAAGGTCCAGATGTTGTTTGGAATGAGCATAGTAATTGGTCCAATTGGAGTAGTACTTAATGGTTTGTTACTCAACGTTTAACTGCAAATTAAGTGATACTTGAGAGCCTCAGGAAATTGACAATCTGTGGGCTATGTTATTGTTGAATGAAATGAAAGATGTCAGCAATGTCATACCGCCTACTTATCTCCATCCACCAGTTTTGTGATCCAATCTAGTGATTGATCTTCCTTCCTTCCTTCCTTCCTTTCTTTCTTTCTTTCTTTCTTTCTTTCTTTCTTTCTTTCTTTCTTTCTTTCTTTCTTTCTTTCTTTCTTTCTTTCTTTCTTTCTTTCTTTCTTTCTTTCTTTCTTTCTTTCTTTCTCTCCTACCCAGGATGGTTCCTGTAATGGTCTCCAGCACTTTGCAGCCCTGGGTCGGGACATGATCGGTGCCACCTGTGTGAGCCAAATGCCCTGCGATTTGCCCCAGGATGTCTACAGCGGGGTGGCACAGCAGGTCAGTCAGCCTGGGTGGCAGTGCACAGTGGTGTTAATGCTGGAGTGGTCGTATTGCCCTGCCCCTAACACCTATACTGTAAAATTAACACAGAAGGTCAAAACAGTTTAGCTGACGTGTCTTCAGCCCATCATATGCTAGCCCAAAAAATATTTGATCAAGACTTGTCTTTAAAAAAATATATATATATATATAGAGAGAGAGTGGCTTGCGAAAGTATTCACTCCCCTTGGCATTTTTGCTATTTTGTTGCCTTACAACCTGGAATTGAAATTGATTTTTGGGGGGTTTGTATCATTTGATTTACACAACATGCCTACCACTTTGAAGATGCAAAATATTTTTTTCCTGTGAAACAAACAAGAAATAAGACAATAAAACAGAAAACTTGAGCGTGCATAACTATTCACCCCCCCCTCCAAAGTCAACCTTTTGCAGCAATTACAGCTGCAAGTCTCTTGGGGAATGTCTCTATAAGCTTGGCACATCTAGCCACTGGGATTTTTGCCCATTCTTCAAGGCAAAACTGCTCCAGCTCCTTCAAGTCGGCGGGTTCCACTGGTGTGAAGCAATCTTTAAGTCATACCACAGATTCTCAATTGGATGGAGGTCTGGGCTTTGACTACGCCATTCCAAGACATTTAAATGCTTCCCCTTAAACCACTCGAGTGTTGCTTTAGCAGTATGCTTAGGGTCATTGTCCTACTGGAAGGTGAACCTCCGTCCCAGTATCAAATCTCTGGAAGACTGAAACAGGTTTCCCTCAAGAATTTCCTTGTATTTAGCGCCATCCATCATTCCTTCAATTCTGACCAGTTTCCCAGTCCATGCCGATGAAAAACATCCCCATAGCATGATGCTGCCACCAACATGCTTCACTGTGGGGATGGTGTTCTCGGGGTGATGAGAGGTGTTGGGTTTGCGCCAGACATAGCGTTTTCCTTGATGGCCAAAAAGCTCAATTTTAGTCTCATCTGACCAGAGTACCTTCTTCCATATGTTTGGGGAGTCTCCCACATGCCTTTTGGTCTCCCACATGCTTATTTTTTTCTCTAAGCAATGGTTTTTTTCTGGCCACTCTTCCATAAAGCCCAGCTCTGTGGAGTGTACGGCTTAAAGTGGTCCTATGGACAGATACTCCAATCTCTACCTTGGAGCTTTGCAGCTCCTTCAGGGTTATCTTTGGTCTCTTTGTTGCCTCTCTGATGAATGCTCTCCTTGCCTGGTCCGTGAGTTTTAGTGGGCGGCCCTCTCTTGGTAGGTTTGTTGTGGTGCCATATTCGTTCAATTTTTTAATAATGGATTTTAAGGTGCTCCGTGGGATGTTCAAAGTTTCTGATATTTTTTTATAACCCAACCCTGATCTGTACTTCTCCACAACCTTTCCACTGACCAGTTTGGAGATCTCCTTGGTCTTCATGGTGCCGCTTCCTTGGTGGTGCCCCTTGCTTAGTGGTGTTGCTGACTCTGGGGCATTTCAGAACAGGTGTATATATTCTGAGATCATGTGACAGATCATGTGACACTTAGATTGCACACAGGTGGACTTTATTGAACTAATTATGTGACTTCTGAAGGTAATTGGTTGCACCAGATCTTATATAGGGGCTTCATAGCAAAGGGGGTGAATACATATGCACGCAATCACTTTTCCGTTATTTACTTTTTTTCATTTCACTTCACCAATTTGGACTATTTTGTGTATGTCCATTACATGAAATCCAAATAAAAATCCATTTAACTTACAGGTTCTAATGCAACAAAATAGGAAAAACGGCAAGGGGGATGAATACTTTTGCAAGGTACTGTATTCAGTACCAGACAAAAGTTTGGACACACCTACTAATTCAAGGGTTTTTCTTTATTTTTACTATTTTCTACATTGTAGAATAATACTGAAGACATCAAAACTACGAAAAAACACATATGGAATCATGTAGTAACCAAAAAAGTGTTAAACAAATCAAAATATATTTGCACACTCTTGGCATTCTCTCAACCAGCTTCACAAGGTAGTCACCTGGAATGCATTTCAATTAACAGTTGTGCCTTCTTTAAAAGTTAATTTGTGGAATGTATTTCCTTCTTAATGCGTTTGAGCCAATCAGTTGTGTTGTTGCAAGGTAGGGGTGGTATACAGAAGATAGCCCTATTTGGTAAAATACCAAGTCCATATTATGGCAAGAACAGCTCAAATAAGCAAAGAGAAACGACAGTCCTACTTACTTTAAGACATGAAGGTCAGTCAATACGGAACATTTCAAGAACTTTGAACGTTTCTTCAAGTGCAGTAGCAAAAAACATCAAGCACTATGATGAAACTGGCTCTCATGAGGACCGCCACAGGATTGGAAGACCCAGAGTTACCTTTGCTGCAGAGGATAAGTTCATTAGAGTTACCAGCCTCAGAAATTGCAGCCCAAATAAATGCTTCACAGAGTTCAAGTCACAGACACATCTCAACATCAACTGTTCAAAGGGGACTGTGTTAATCAGGCCTTCATGGTCGAATTGCCGCAAAGAAACCACTACTAAAGGACACCAATAATAAGAAGAGACCTGACTGGGCCAAGAAACACGAGCAATGTACATTAGACCGTTGGAAATGTGTCCTTTGGTCTGGAGTCCAAATTTGAGATTTCTGGTTCGCTGTGTGGTTGAACGGATGATCTCCGCATCCCACCGTAAAGCATGGAGGAGGAGGTGTAATGGTGTGGGGTTGCTTTGCTGGTGACAATGTCTGTGATTTAGTCCCCTGTAGCTCAGTTGGTAGAGCATGGCGCTTGCAACGCCAGGGTTGTGGGTTTGTTTCCCACAGGGGGCCAGTATGAAAATATGCACTCACTAACTGTAAGTCACTCTGGATAAGAGCGTCTGCTAAATGACTAAAATGTAAAAAATGTAAAATGTATTTAGAATTTAAGGCACTATTAACCAGCATGGCTACCACAGCATTCTGCAGCAATACGCCATCCCATCTGATTTGGGCTTAGTGGGACCTTCATTTGTTTTTCAACAGGACAATGACCCAAGTTATAGATCTGGTGGTCCTCTATCCACACCTTGATTGACCTGGCTGTGTGGCATGGTGCATTGTACTGCTGGAAAACCCAATCCTCAGAGTTGGGGAACAATGTCAGAGCAAAAGGAAGCAAGTTTTCTTCCAGGACAACCTTGTGCGTGGCTTGATTCATGCGTCCTTGACAAAGACAAATCTGCCCTGTGGCTTGTAGGCCTCTCCAGGTCTCTGTCTAACCATTAGACGACCAGGTGTTGGGCAAAGCTGAAAATTGGACTCATCAGAGAAGATGACCTTACTCCAGTCCTCTAAGGTCCAATCCTTATGGTCTTTTGCAAACCTCAGCCTGGCTCTTCTTTGCTTCTCATTAATGAAGGGCTTTTTTCTAGCTTTGCACGACTTCAGCCCTGCCCCTAGGAGCCTGTTTCGAACCATCCTCGCCGTGCACTTCACCCCAGCTGCCGCTTGCCATTCTTTTCGTAGGTCACTTGATGTCATCCTACGGTTGTTGAGTGACATTCAAATGAGTTGGCGGTCATCCCGGTCAGTAGAGAGTCGTTTTCGCCCTCTGCCGGTCTGTAGCTTTGTTGTCCCCAATGTCTGCTGCTTGACCTTATTTTTTATTTTTTTATTTTATTTCACCTTTATTTAACCAGGTAAGCCAGTTGAGAACAAGTTATCATATACAACTGCGACCTGGCCAAGATAAAGCAAAGCAGTGCGATAAAAACAACAACACAGAGTTACATATGGGGTAAAACAAAACATAAAGTCAAAAATACCACAGAAAATATATATACAGTGTGTGCAAATGTTGCACGTTATGGAGGTAAGGCAATAAATAGGCCATAGTGCAAAATAATTACAATTAGTATTAACACTGGAATGATAGTTTTTGAAAGCCAAGTTAACAAACAGATCACCGACCATTTCGAATCCCACCGTACCTTCTCCGCTATGCAATCCGGTTTCCGAACTGGTCATGGGTGCACCTCAGCCACGCTCAAGGTCCTAAACAATATTATAACCGCAATCGATAATAGACAGTACTGTGCAGCCGTCTTCATCGACCTGGCCAAGGCTTTCGACTCTGTCAACCACCGCATTCTTATTGGCAGACTAAATAGCCTTGGTTTCTCAAATGACTGCCTCGCCTGGTTCACCAACTACTTCTCAGATAGAGTTCAATGTGTCAAATCGGAGGGCCTGTTGTCTGGACCTATGGCAGTCTCTATGGGGGTGCCACAGGGTTCAATTCTTGGGCCGACTCTTTTCTCCGTGTATATCAATGATGTCGCTCTTGCTGCTGGTGACTCTCAGATCCACCTCTACGGAGATGACACCATTTTGTATAC
Organism: Coregonus clupeaformis; assembly: GCF_020615455.1. Classification (NCBI taxonomy): domain Eukaryota; kingdom Metazoa; phylum Chordata; class Actinopteri; order Salmoniformes; family Salmonidae; genus Coregonus; species Coregonus clupeaformis. The sequence goes on from NC_059202.1 coordinate 30,371,758, forward strand.
ATCTGGCCCTTCATTGGACACTGTGTTAACAAACCTCCAAACGAGCTTCAATGCCATACAACACTCCTACAGTAGCCTCCAACTGCTCTTAAACACTAGTAAAACTAAATGCATGCTCTTCAATCGAACGCTGCTGGCACCCGCCCACCTGACTAGAATCACTACTCTCGACGGGTCTGACCTAGAGTATGTGGACAACTACAAATATCTAGGTGTCTGGTTAGACTGTAAACTCTCCTTCCAGACTCACATTAAGAATCTCCAATCCAAAGTTAAATCTAGAATCGGCTTCCTATTTCGCAACAAAGCCTCCTTCACTCATGCTGCCAAACATGCCCTCGTAAAACTGTCTATCCTAACGATCCTTGACTTCGGTAGGATAGTCAAAAAATACAACAGAAAATATATATACAGTGTGTGCAAATGTAGCAAGTTATGGAGGTAAGGCAATAAATAGGCTATAGTGCAAAATAATTACAATTAGTATTAACACTGGAATGGTATATGTGCAAGAGATGATGTGCAAATAGAGATACTGGGGTGCAAATGAGCAAAATATATAATATTATGGGGATGAGGTAGTTGAGTGGGCTAATTTCAGAAGGGCTGTGTACAGGTGCAGTGATCGGTAAGGTGCTCTGACAACTGATGCTTAAAGTTAGTGAGGGAGATAAGAGTCTCCAGCTTCAGAGATTTTTGCAGTTTGTTCCAGTCATTGGCAGCAGAGAACTGGAAGGAATGGCGGCCAAAGGAGGTGTTGGCTTTGGGGATGACCAGTGAGATATACCTGCTGGAGCGCATACTACGGGTGGTTGTTGCTATGGTGACAATGAGCTAAGATAAGGCAGGGATTTGCCTAGCAGTGATTTATAGATGACCTGGAGCCAGTGGGTTTGGCGACGAATATGTAGGTGGGGCCAACCAACGAGAGCGTACAGGTCACAATGGTGGGTAGTATATGGGGCTTTGGTGACAAAACGGATGGCACTGTGATAGACTACATCCAATTTGCTGAGTAGAGTGTTGGAGGCTATTTTGTAAATGACATTGCCGAAGTCAAGGATCGGTAGTCAGTTTTACGAGGGCATGTTTGGCAGCATGAATGAAGGAGGCTTTGTTGCAAAATAAGAAGCCAATTCTAGATTTAACTTTGGATTGGAGATGCTTAATGTGAGTCTGGAAGGAGAGTTTACGCTCTAACCAGACACCTAGGTATTTGTAGTTGTCCACATATTCTAAGTCAGACCCGCCAAGAGTAGTGATTCTAGTCGGGTGGGCGGGTGCAAGCAGCGTTCGATTGGAGAGCATGCATTTAGTTTTACTAGCGTTTATGAGCAATTGGAGGCTACGGAAGGAGTGTTGTATGGCATTGAAGCTCGTTTGAAGGTTTGTTAACACAGTGTCCAATGAAGGGCCAGATGTATAAAAAATGGTGTTGTCTGCATAGAGGTGGATCTGAGAGTCACCAGCAGCAAGAGCGACATTATTGATATACACAGAGAATAGAGTCTGCCCGAGAATTGAACCCTGTGGCACCCCCATAGAGACTGCCAGAGGTCCAGACAACAGGCCCTCCGATTTGACACATTGAACTCTATCTGAGAAGTAGTTGGTGAACCAGGCGAGGCAGTCATTTGAGAAATCAAGGCTATTTAGTCTGCCAATAAGAATGCGGTGATTGACAGAGTCAAAAGCCTTGGCCAGGTTGATGAAGACGGCTGCACAGTACTGTCTTTTATCGATCGCGGTTATAATATTATTTAGGACCTTGAGCGTGGCTGAGGTGCACCCATGACCAGCTCGGAAACCAGATTGCATAGCGGAAAAGGTAGGGTGGGATTGGAAATGGTTGGTGATCTGTTTGTTAACTTGGCTTTCAAATACTTTCGAAGGGCAGGATGGATTTAGGTCTGTAACAGTTTGGATCTAAAGTGTCACCCCCTTTGAAGAGAGGGATGACCGCGGCAGCTTTCCAATCTCTGGGGATCTCAGATGATACGAAAGAGAGGTTGAACAGGCTAGTAATAGGGGTTGCGACAATTTTGGTGGCTAATTTTAAAAAGAAAGGGTCCAGATTGTCTAGCCCAGCTAATTTGTAGGGGTCCAGATTTCGCAGCTCTTTCAGAACTTCAGCTATCTGAATTTGGGTGAAGGAGAAGCGGGGGGGGGGTTGTTTAACCGCGGACCCATTACGGACGCAGGCAATGAGGCAGTGATCGATGAGATCCTGGTTGAAGACACAGAGGTGTATTTAGAGGGTAAATTAGTCTGGATGATATCTATGAGGGTGCCCATGTTTACGGATTTAGGGTTGTCATTGGTAGGTTCCTTGATAATTTGTGTGAGATTGAGGGCATCTAGTTAAGATTGTTTGACGGCCGGGTTGTTAAGCATATCCCAGTTTAGGTCACTAAGCAGTACTAACTCTGAGGATAGATGGGGGGCAATCAATTCACATATGGTGTCCAGGGCACAGCTGGGGGCTGAGGGGGGTCTGTAGCAAGCGGCAACAGTGAGAGACTTATTTCTGGAAAGGTGGATTTTTAGAAGTAGAAGCTCAAACTGTTTGGGCACAGACCTGGATAGTATGATAGAGCTCTGCAGGCTATCTCTACAGTAGATTGCAACTCCACCCCCTTTGGCAGTTCTATCTAGACAGAAAATGTTGTAGTTGAATTTTTGGTGGCCTTCCTAAGCCAGGATTCAGACACTGTTAGAACATCAGGGTTGGCGGAGTGTGCTAACGCAGTGAATAACTCAAACTTAGGAAGGAGGCTTCTGATGGTTGTAATCTTTATTTCTAAATCTTGAACATGGGGTGAGACATTCTTGCTAATCTGCTAGAGAACTATATCCGATTTACAGTTGAAGTCGGAAGTTTACATACACCTTAGCCAAATACATTTAAACTCAGTTTTTCACAATTCCTGACATTTAATCCTAGTAAAAATTCCCTGTCTTAGGTTAGTTAGGATCACCACTTTATTTTAAGAATGTGAAATGTCAGAATAATAGTAGAGAGAATGATTTATTTCAGCTTTTATTTATTTCATCACATTCCCAGTGGGTCAGAAGTTTACATACACTCAATTAGTATTTGGTAGCATTGCCTTTAAATTGTTTAACTTGGGTCAAACGTTTTGGGTAGCCTTCCACAAGCTTCCCACTATAAATTGGGTGAATTCTGGCCCATTCCTCTTGACAGAGCTGGTGTAACTGAGTCAGGTTTGTAGGCCTCCTTGCTCGCACACGCTTTTTCAGTTCTGTCCACAAATTGTGATGGCCACTCCAATACCTTGACTTTGTTGTCCTTAAGCCATTCTGCCACAACTTTGGAAGTATGCTTGGGGTTATTGTCCATTTGGAAGACCCATTTGCGACCAAGCTGAGTTTGAAGGTAGGCCTTGAAATACATCCACAGGTACGCCTCCAATTGACTCAAATTATGTCAATTAGCCTATCAGAAGCTTCTAAAGCCATGACATCATTTTCTGGAATTTTCCAAGCTGTTTAAAGGCACAGTCAACTTAGTGTATGTAAACTTCTGACCCACTGGAATTGTGATACAGTTAATTATAAGAAAAAAAATCCAGATAATCACATTGTAGGATTTTTTATGAATTTATTTGCAAATTATGGTGGAAAATAAGTATTTGGTCACCTACAAACAAGCAAGATTTCTGGCTCTCACAGACCTGTAACTTCTTCTTTAAGAGGCTCCTCTGTCCTCCACTCATTACCTGTATTAATGGCACCTTTTTGAACTTGTTATCAGTACAAAAGACACCTGTCCACAACCTCAAACAGTCACACTCCAAACTCCACTATGGCCAAGACCAAAGAGCTGTCAAAGGACACCAGAAACAAAATTGTAGACCTTCATAGTATTCTATTGTTTCCAGTACTTGTCTTATATTATCACCAATGCATCGTCCATGTAAAAAAAACCTGTCTGATTAGGATGAATAATATACAACAATACCTTTTTAATTCTATGCGCTATGCATTTTGATGTAATTTTTGCATCACAACACTGACCGCCCCACAAGAGGTAGTGTAAACTCTAACATAGCCTATTACATAGAAAGGTAACTCCAAACACATTTTCTCTAATAGCAGCTATTTGGCTGGTTAAACAAAGGTTGGGAGGCCTATGTGTCAAATTAAGTCAAGAAAGCTTGCAAGCAGTACTTTTTCAATGTCAGATACTCCAGTGAGTGTAATTAGCTCCAATTAGTATAATTTGCCCAATATTAGGAGTTGAGAAATAAAGTTGACATCATTAGAAACAAGTTATTCTCCTCTTTTCTACTTTAGGTATGTCATAAAAAAAATTGTTTATTATTTTGTTGCTAGTGATATTCATAAAAACATTTAAATAATACACATGTAAAAAATCACCCTGCAGTACTTCTAGGGCCAAGGACCCCTGGTTGACCCCTGGTCAGTCAACAACAGCGCCGGGAAGATGGCTGCCGTTTTACAGCCCTCTAACCAATTGTACTATTATGTGTGTTTTTCCGCGTTATTTGTAATTTATTTTGTACATAATGTTTCTGCCATCGTCTCTTATAACCAAAAAGAGCTTCTGGATATCAGGACAGCGATTACTCACCTCGCATTGGACGAAGATTTTTTCTTCAACAAGGCGGTCGCGAAGGATATCCTACAGACACCCGACAAGGCCCAGATCCCCGTCATTCGCGTGAGGAAGAGACGGAGATATCGCGGACGCAGATCCGGGTGCCTTGTAAGGATCCGACGGCGAGCGAGTAAACTGCCTCTCCCATCAATCCTACTAGCCAACGTTCAATCTTTTGAGAATAAAATGGACGAGTTAAGATTACGGTTATCCTACCAACGGGACATTAAAAACTGTAATATCTTATGTTTCACGGAGTCGTGGCTGAACGACAACAATGATAACATTCAGCTAGCAGGCTATACGCTACATCGGCAGGACAGAACGTCTGACTCTGGTAAGACAAGGGGCGGCGGTCTGTGTATATTTGTAAACAACAGCTGGTGCACAAAATCAAATACTAAGGAAGTCTCGAGGTTTTGCTCGCCTGAGGTAGAGTATCTTATGATAAGCTGTAGACCACACTATTTACCAAGAGAGTTTTCATCTATATTTTTCATAGCTGTCTATTTACCACCACAAACCAATGCTGGCATTAAGATTGCTCTGAATGAGTTGTACAAGGCCATTAATCAACAGGAAAACGCTCATCCAGATGCAGCGCTCCTAGTGGCCGGGGACTTTAATGCAGGGAAACTTAAATCCGTTCTACCTAATTTCTACCAGCATGTTAAATGTGCAACCAGAGGAAAAAAACTCTAGACCACCTTTACTCCACACACAGAGACGCATACAAAGCTCTCCCTCGCCCTCCATTTGGCAAATCTGACCATAACTCTATCCTCCTGATTCCTGCTTATAAGCAAAAACTGAAGCAGGAAGCACCAGTGATTCGGTTAATAAAAAAGTGGTCAGATGACGCAGATGCTAAGCTACAGGACTGTTTTGCTAGCACAGACTGGAACATGTTCCGGGATTCTTCAGACAGCATTGAGGAGTACACCACATCAGTCACTGGCTTCATCAATAAGTGCATCGATGATGTCGTCCCCACAGTGACCGTACGTACATACCCCAACCAGAAGCCATGGATTACAGGAAACATCCGCACTGAGCTAAAGGGTAGAGCTGCCGCTTTCAAGGAACGGGACTCTAACCCGGACGCTTATAAGAAATCCCGCTATGACCTCCGACGAACCATCAAACAGGCAAAGAGTCAATACAGGTCTAAGATTGAATCATACTACACTGGCTCTGACGCTCGTCGGATGTGGCAGGGCTTGAAAACTATTACAGACTACAAAGGGAAGCACAGCCGCGAGCTGCCCAGTGACACAAGCCTACCAGACGAGGCTAAACCACTTCTATGCTCGCTTCGAGGCAAGCAACACTGAAGCATGCATGAGAGCACCAGCTGTTCCGGACGACTATGTGATCACGCTCTCCGTAGCCGATGTGAGTAAGACTTTTAAGCAGGTCAACATTCACAAGGCCGCAGGGCCAGACGGATTACCAGGACGTGTACTCCGAGCATGTGCTGACCAACTGGCAAGTGTCTTCACTGACATTTTCAACATGTCCCTGACTGAGTCTGTAATACCAACATGTTTCAAGCAGACCACCATAGTCCCCGTGCCCAAGAACTCTAAGATAACCTGCCTAAATGACTACCGACCCGTAGCACTGACGTCTGTAGCCATGAAGTGCTTTGAAAGACTGGTCATGGCTCACATCAACAGCATAATCCCAGAAACCCTAGACCCACTCCAATTTGCATACCGCCCCCAACAGATCCACAGATGATGCAATCTCTATCGCACTCCACACTGCCCTTTCCCACCTGGACAAGAGGAACACCTACGTGAGAATGCTATTCATTGACTACAGCTCAGCATTCAACACCATAGTGCCCTCTAAGCTCATCACTAAGCTAAGGATCCTGGGACTAAACACCTCCCTCTGCAACTGGATCCTGGACTTCCTGACGGGCCGCCCCCAGGTGGTAAGGGTAGGTAACAACACATCTGCCACACTGATCCTCAACACGGGGGCCCCTCAGGGGTGCGTGCTCAGTCCCCTCCTGTACTCTCTGTTCACCCATGACTGCATGGCCAGGCACGACTCCAACACCATCATTAAGTTTGCCGACGACACAACAGTGGTAGGCCTGATCACCGACAACGATGAGACAGCCTATAGGGAGGAGGTCAGAGATCTGGCCGTGTGGTGCCAGGACAACAACCTCTCCCTCAACGTGACCAAGACAAAGGAGATGATTGTGGACTACAGGAAAAAAAAAGAGGACTGAGCACGCCCCATTCTCATCGACGGGGCTGTAGTGGAACAGGTTGAGAGCTTCAAGTTCCTTGGTGTCCACATCACCAACGAACTATCATGGTCCAAACACAACAAGACAGTCGTGAAGAGGGCACGACAAAGCCTATTCCCCCTCAGGAGACTAAAAAGATTTGGCATGGGTCCTCAGATCCTCAAAAAATTCTACAGCTGCACCATCGAGAGCATCCTGACTGGTTGCATCACCGCCTGGTATGGCAACTGCTTGGCCTCTGACCACAAGGCACTACAGAGGGTAGTGCGTACGGCCCAGTACATCACTGGGGCAAAGCTCCCTGCCATTCAGGACCTCTATACCAGGCGGTGTCAGAGGAAGGCCCTCAAAATTGTCAAAGACTCCAGCCACCCTAGTCATAGACTGTTCTCTCTGCTACCGCACGGCAAGCGGTACCGGAGTGCCAAGTCTAGGTCCAAAAGACTTCTCAACAGCTTCTACCCCCAAGCCATAAGACTCCTGAACAGCTAATCATGGCTACCCGGACTATTTGCACTGCCCCCCACCCCATCCTTTTTACGCTGCTGCTATTCTGTTAAGTATTTATGCATAGTCACTTTAACTCTACCCACATGTACATATTACCTCAACTACCTCAACTAGCCGGTGCCCCCGCACATTGACTCTGCAACGGTACCCCCCTGTATATATAGCCTCCCTACTGTCACTTTATTTTACTGTATATATAGCCTCCCTACTGTCACTTTATTTTACTTCTGCTCTTTTTCTCTCAACACTTTTTTGTTGTTGTTTTATTCTTACTTTTTTTGTTTAAAATAAATGCACTGTTGGTTAAGGGCTGTAAGTAAGCATTTCACTGTAATGTCTGCACCTGTTGTATTCGGCGCATGTGACCAATAAAATTTGATTTGATTTGATTTGATTTGATTTGATTTGAATACCCCTGATTTAGCTGTATTCTGAAATGCATTGGTTTTTATCAATGAATAAATAATGTTCTTGAAGAGTGTCTCTCACATTATCACGCTTGCTCCTTTATTTACCTGGGTGGTTGGATTCTAAGGGAACGACAGTCTACTTTTCCCTTTGCACTTAGCACAGTCTAAAATAACATCACTTGCTCTCCTCCACCTTACAGTGGCTTGCAAAAGTTTTCACCCCCCTTGGCATCATTTGATTTACACAACATGCCTACCACTTTGAAGATGCAAAATTATTTTTTTGTGAAACAAACAAGACATAAGACAAAAAAACTGAAAACTTGAGCGTGCATAACTATTCACCTCCCCAAAGTCAATACTTTGTAGAGTCACCTTTTGCAGCAATTACATCTGCAAGCCTCTTGGGGTAGTATGTCTCTATAAGCTTGGCACATCTAGCCACTGGGATTTTTTCCCATTCTTCAAGGCAAAACTGCTCCAGCTCCTTCAAGTTGGATGGGTTCCGCTGGTGTACAGCAATCTTTCAGTCATACCACAGATTCTCAGTTGGATTGAGGTCTGGGCTTTGACTAGGCCATTCCAAGACATTTAAAAGTTTCCCCTTAAACCACTCGGGTGTTGCTTTAGCAGTATGCTTAGGGTCATTGTCCTGCTGGAAGGTGAACCTCCGTCACAGTCTCAAATCTCTGGAAGACTGAAACAGGTTTCCCTCAAGAATTTCCCTGTATTTAGCGCCATCCATCATTCCTTCAATTCTGACCAGTTTCCCAGTCCCTGCCGATGAAAAACATCCCCACAGCATGATGCTGCCACCACCATGCTTCACTGTGGGGATGGTGTTCTCGGGGTGATGAGAGGTGTTGGGTTTGCGCCAAACATAGCGTTTTCCTTGATGGCCAAAAAGCTCAATTTGAGTCTCATCTGACCAGAGTACCTTCTTCCATATGTTTGGGGAGTCTCCCACATGCTTTTTGGCGAACACCAAACGTGTTTACTTATTTTTATCTTTAAGCAATGGCTTTTTTCTGGCCACTCTTCCATAAAGCCCAGCTCTGTGGAGTGTACAGCTTAACGTGGTCCTATGGACAGATACTCCAATCTCCGCTGTGGAGCTTTGCAGCTCCTTCAGGGTTATCTTCGGTCTCTTTGTTGCCTCTGATGAATGCTCTCCTTGCCTGGTCCATGAGTTTTGGTGGGCGGCCCTCTCTTGGCACGTTTGTTGTGGTGCTATATTCTTTCCATTTTTTAATAATGGATTTAATGGTGCTCTGTGGGATGTTCAAAGTTTCTGATATTTTTTTACAACCCAACCCAGATCTGTATTTCTCCACAACTTTGTCCACTGACCTGTTTGGAGAGCTCCTTGATCTTCATTGTGCCGCTTGCTTGGTGGTGCCCGTTGCTTATTGGTGTTGCAGACTCTGGGGCCTTTCAGAACAAGTGTATATATACTGAGATCATGTGGCACTTAGATTGCACTATATTTAACTAATTATGTGACTTCTGAAGATAATTGGTTGCACCAGATCTTATTTTGGGGCTTCATAGCAAAGGGGGTGAATACATATGCACGCACCACTTTTCCATGATTTATTTTTTTGAATTTTTTGAAACAAGTAATTTTTTTCATTTCACTCCACCAATTTGGACTATTTTGTGTATGTCCATTACATGAAATCCAAATAAAAATCCATTTAAATTACAGGTTGTAATGCAACAAAATAGGAAAAACGCCAAGGGGGGTTGAATACTTTTGCAAGGGACTGTACATCAGCTCCCATAGATAGACTAGTCCGAGCAGGCTTTGCTTTACCTCTCGCCCCAGGTCTCCCTCTGAGTCCCACTCCCTGCAGCACAGAAGGCACAGCCCAAGGATTCTGCTCTGACCAAGCTGCATATTTTGGAGGGGAAATAATTTGAGGCTAATAGTGAGCCTATTGTTTTTAGCAACGGTGCGAGCGGAGAGTGTTTATGCTGTGATAAAAAAGCACAGGACGGCCGTGCCAAAAACATAAAGTCACATTTAGCTGGAGCCACAGAATACATTGAGGAGTTCTCAATGAGCTGGGCTGCCCGTCAGAATAGTGCTGTGTCATGCTCTCTGCTTCCTGCTCCCTGCTCCCTGCTCCCTGCTCCCTCCCTCCTCATTGTCCAGCCACCCCTGGGGAGCTCTGATTAGAACCAGCTGATGAAATTAGCTCCGCTCTGAGTCCTAGGAGGACAAACACCTACAGTACATACAGGGCCCCAATCATCCAGGCTACAATGTTTACAGGAAGGATACACCCAGTGTATCTTTAAGGGGATTACAGTTCATTGATTCAGACTGTACACTTATATAACTAGTACAGCAGGTTTTGTCCTGGCTATACAGCAACCTGCTACTAAAGCGACTGCTCTATTGAGTCAGATGTGTGATAACTGGCATAGTCACTGACTGTCTAAATCATTGTACTGCCTGTAGCACACTGTCTGAGTCAATGTGGTGCTCTCATGCTGCCATATTATGCTCTGTGCCTGTCAGAGTCAATGTATGAGTCAGTGCGATTCCCTTTGGACAAGATAGTACAGTAGTGTGTATTGTACAGTAGAGAAAGCCTCCCTTGATTGTCCCCTCTGGGTGTGTATAGTACAGTAGAGAAAGCCTCCCTCTATTGTCCTCGCTGGGTGTGTATAGCACAGTAGAGAAATCCTCCCTCTATTGTCCCCTCTGGGTGTGTATAGTACAGTAGAGTATGTAGATGTGGTGGTTGGGATGTCATTAGGATCAGTGTTATCAGGGGTAATGAGAGTGCTGATGGCAGTGCCGTGGCCTCCCAGCCTGTCTAAGAGGCCCTGCTGTGATATAGTACAGTAAAACATCTGTGCTCCTCCAACAGTAAGACAGGGGAGGAGTATGGAGATACAGGCAGTTGCTGGGAGCTAGTGGCCCCACACACTGATAGCCTCTCCCCAGAGAGGTGGAGGGTTCGGATACCCCGGGTACACAGCTCGGAGGGGTGAGTGCTACGCCACTGCTTATAACTACAAGTTAACTAGCGGTTAAGAGCGTTGGGCCAGTAACCGAAAGGTCGCCAGTTAGAATCCCCGAGCTGACTCAGTGAAAAACCTGTCAATGTGCCCTTGAGCAAGGGCACTAATTTCTCCTGTATTTCTGCTAAATGACTAAAATGTAAGACGTGCCAAATAAATTATCTCCAGCTCAGGGCTCCAGCTAGGCATTTGGTTTGCTAACTTCCTAGCTAAGTGGCTATCTTAATGATCAAACTTCTTGGTTACAGCAGAGACAATCAATCCCCTCCTGGATCAAGATCCCTGCTGCCTACATTTGTTTTGTGCGTTGTTAGTTTTTTATGTTTGGAACTAAATAGCGGCCCTTGTGTGCGCTGCCGGTAATACCGTATACCCTGGTATGGTAACGGAACGATATGAAGGCATGAAAATCTGGATACCGCCCAACCTTAATAGCAACACTGGAATTATTTTATGGAACATCACACTTTTTACCTTGTGGAGTTCCTCAGGGTTCTGTAAATAAATAAATACATGTGCTCGATTTGAATACATGTATTGTCCTGTCATTGAGATGTGTGTGTTTGATTGCAGGAATATGTATGGGACGCCTCTCACTACCTGGTCCACCAGGTGTTCAGCAGTCTGAAGGAGATATTCACCGGCACCAGAGAGATCCAGGTACAGCATTACACACATTACTAATATTAGCCAGGACAAATTCATTTTCATGATTTCACTCATATCATATAAATCAATAAATCATAGCATGTTTTTGGGCTCATTCAGTAGTTTTTACCTGATAAAGTAGAATACATTTTTTAAATGTTCAAAGTACCATTTACAGTGCCTTAAGAAAGTATTCATACCCAAATACTTATTCCACATTTTGTTGTGTTACAGCCTGAATTCAAAATGTATTAAATATAATTTTTTTCTCACCCATCTACAGACAATTCCCCATAATGATAAACTGAAGTTAATTTCTTTGCCACATTTTTTGCAGTTTTAATTTAGTGCCTTATTGCAAATAGGACACATGTATAGGAAGATTGTTATTCTGTACAGGCAAACTTATTTTCACTCTGTCATTTAGGTTAGTATTGTGGAGTAACTACAATGTTGTTGATCCATCCTCAGTTCTCTCCTATCACAACCATTAATCACTGTAACTGTTTTAAGGTCATCATTGGCCTCATGGTGAAATCCTGAGCAGTTTTCTTCTTCTACGGCAATTGAGTTAGGAAGGACGCCTGTATCTTTGTAGAAACTGGATCTATTGCTGAGGAGTATTTTTTTTTTGCTCAATCTGATTGGGTGGGCCTGGCAGGGCCTGGCTCCCCAGTATGTATAGATTACACACATCTATACATACAGTGAGGGAAAAAGGTATTTGCTCCCCTGCTGATTTTGTACGTTTGCCCACTGACAAAGAAATGATCAGTCTATAATTTTAATGGTAGGTTTATTTGAACAGTGAGAGACAGAATAACAACAAACAAATCCAGAAATACGCATGTAAAAGATGTTATAAATTGATTCGCATTTTAATAAGGGAAATAAGTATTTGACCCCCTCTCAATCAGAAAGATTTCTGGCTCCCAGGTGTCTTTTATACAGGTAACAAACTGAGATTAGGAGCACACTCTTAAAGGGAGTGCTCCTAATCTCAGTTTGTTACCTGTATAAAAGACACCTGTCCACAGAAGCAATCAATCAATCAGATTCCAAACTCTCCACCATGGCCAAGACCAAAGAGCTCTCCAAGGATGTCAGGGAGAAGATTGTAGACCTACACAAGGCTGGAATGGGCTACAAGACCATCGCCAAGCAGCTTGGTGAGAAGGTGACAACAGTTGGTGTGATTATTCGCAAATGGAAGAAACACAAAATAACTGTCAATCTCCCTCTGCCTGGGGCGACATGCAAGATCTCACCTCGTGCAGTTGCAATGATCATGAGAACGGTGAGGAATCAGCCCAGAACTACACGGGAGGATCTTGTCAATGATCTCAAGGCAGCTGGGACCATAGTCACCAAGAAAACAATTGGTAACACACTACGCCGTGAAGGACTGAAATCCTGCAGCGCCCGCAAGGTCCCCCTGCTCAAGAAAGCACATATACAGGGCCGTCTGAAGTTTGCCAATGAACATCTGAATGATTCAGAGGAGAACTGGGTGAAAGTGTTGTGGTCAGATGAGACCAAAATCGAGCTCTTTGGCATCAACTCAACTCACCGTGTTTGGAGGAGGAGGAACGCTGCCTATGACCCCAAGAACACCATCCCCACCGTCAAACATGGAGGTGGAAACATTATGCTTTGGGGGTGTTTTTCTGCTAAGGGGACAGGACAACTTCACCGCATCAAAGGGACGATGGACGGGGTCATGTACCGTCAAATCTTGGGTGAGAACCTCCTTCCCTCAGCCAGGGCATTGAAAATGGGTCGTGGATGGGTATTCCAGCATGACAATGACCCAAAACACACGGCCAAGGCAACAAAGGAGTGGCTCAAGAAGAAGCACATTAAGGTCCTGTAGTGGCCTAGCCAGTCTCCAGACCTTAATCCCATAGAAAATCTGTGGAGGGAGCTGAAGGCTCAAGTTGCCAAACATCAGCCTCAAAACTTTAATGACTTGGAGAAGATCTGCAAAGAGGAGTGGAACAAAATCCCTCCTGAGATGTGTGCAAACCTGGTGGCCAACTACAAGAAACGTCTGACCTCTGTGATTGCCAACAAGGGTTTTGCCACCAAGTACTAAGTCATGTTTTGCAGAGGGGTCAAATACTTATTTCCCTCATTAAAATGCAAATCAATTTATAAAAAATGTTACATGCATTTTTCTGCATTTTGTTGTTGTTATTCTGTCTCTCACTGTTCAAATAAACCTACCATTAAAATTATAGACTGATCATGTCTTTGTCACTGGGCAAACGTACAAAATCAGCAGGGGATCAAATACTTTTTTCCCTCACTATACTTTACATCGTTTTCGAGATCAAACATAATATCACTATAATCAGTGTTCATTTTCGGAAGTTGCTTTCATTTCAGCGCATCTAATTTGTAAACAGTTCAACTGTATTAAATGATTACTCTTTTCAGTTCCCCCCAAAAAATGAACACCCCATCAAAATAAAGTTATCTATCCTCTCTTTCTTGTGATGTGTCAAGACGATATGTTTTATCCCCAACAAAGCTTTAGCATTCTTATAGATGCAACGGAAGGAAAATATATTTCATTGAGCCCATTTCAGCCGTTACCGGGGTGTTTTTGACAGGTCATTACAAACATTTCCGCAGCTGTAACGTTAACGGTAAAAAACGACAGGCACAAGCAAGAGTATGAAAGAGTCGCAGGAGTAACATGAAAGTAATTAATCCAGCGAGATTTAAGTGACAAATGGATTTTGCACCCCTCAAAAACAGTAAATAGATGGCTGAAAAATACATTTCCTCAGGTGGGCGGGGCATGCGCATTGTTACATTAAATCCACAGGAAAAAGAATGATCAGGGTAGATTAAGGACCCACCACCCACTGTCTCTATGAGCTCACTGGGGGGTGAGGGCAGACAGCCCCAGCTCATATGAAATATTCCCCCCTTGTCTCGCCTCACCCCTGCTCCCCGGTTCATCTCTTAATGGGTCAGGTCTTGCTGGGTCTACACAGTGGCTCAAGAAGAGAGCAGCGGTGGTTAGGAACATAATCAATCCCTCTCTCTTCCCCTCCTTTTCCCTTCCTCTCCTCTCTGTACCTGGCTGGGAGTTCCTGGGTGAGGGACGGCGAAGAGGAAGAGAGAGAAAGGGGAGAGAGGCAGAAGAGTTGAGTAGAGGAAGAATAGGGAGGTAGAAATTGGGCCAGAAGGCAGACAGTCTGATGAATGGGCCAGTTTTGGGCCTGGGTGCTGCCTGCTAGCTGGGGAGATATTAGTCTCCTACACTAAGGCTGTGAATGAGGACCTCTGGGACTTCCTAATAGGGCTTCCATTCTGAGAGAGAATCTGTGTCACAGCCCAGCACTGTTGCTCTGCAATGTCTAGACTAGTAGTGTTCTGCTGTCTGCAAGCAACAACTTTCTACCAAACTCTCCATCTGTTTGCACTGGATAGCTATAATCACAGAAGAAAAAGCATCTAAGTTTAAACTGAGCATACTTTCAAGCTGCTGAGTGGATGTAATGTGTCTATTTTCTCAGATTTTCCTCAATTTCACAAAATGTATTCACCAGTTAACAGTAGGTGATGAAAGTGAATTGAATCCCCTAGCTCTGATGTGTATCTACAGTAGCTGGAGTGTTTGACGCCCCTGGGCCTGCCCATCATCCACCCCTACCACCGCACCCGGACACAGATGGTAAGACTAAATGTCATTTACTCTAGATACTTAAGATGTTGCTTAGTTAGAGCTCAGAGAAGCATGAAGAAGTAAGCATGTATTGAACATCTTACACCCAAGCAGCGATCCTTCCATTGTGTCCTGCTACACTTGTGTCCACAATAAAGTTACCCTGGCCTGTAGCGCTGTTGTCGTGTATTAGGATTATGGAATGTTGTTCAAATGTAGCAGTTGGAGGGTGACGCCCCAGGGGGGATAGGTGATTGGACGAAAAAGGGAGCAACCCATTTTTGCCATTGTTTATAAGTAGGAGTTAGACAAAGGGGTAGTCAGAAGCATTCAGATTAATTTGGGAAGGTGCTTCTCCAGATACCGCGGGTCTGTAACTTATGCTGTAAACGTGTGATATTAATAAAAGCCTCTAATCACGGTGCAGCCTAAGCGGACTCTTTGTTGACAACAATAACCACCAACAGCAGACGCGACACTTCAAATGGAGGCTCCGCTGAGATTCTGATTACATCGTTCTTGGTTCCCTTCCTGAGTCGCGAGTTGACTACTGCCCAAGCCGGCTTTAAAGGTGAGATTACTCACAAAATTTGGGCATTAGTTATTCCGCTGATTCATGAGAGGGCATTGAAGGTGTACAGTTAAAAGTACTTGGGTCGTTGTTGATGTGGCGCTATTGTGGTCGACTAGGAGTCTGTAATAATATTCTAAAATGTGGTTCCATTGGTAAACGGCAGATAATTGGAATTTTAGAGCACAAAACGGTAGGAATTAAGTATTGGCAGGTGTACAATTAAGGCAGATATGCATACATTAGAGCACTGTACCGCTTAAGACCCCAGGGGGGCCATTTAGAAATGGCCGACAAATCCGCTTGCACGATAGAATGTGCAAGTCGGTGTGTTTTTAAAGAAAAACTCGGGTTAATGAAATGTATCTGATTGTGATTATTGCTCGACTTTCGTCCGACGGGGGGGGGTCTGATTGGGTGTAATTTCTCGGTGAATTGTCATTAAATCCACGGTAGCACAAAACGGTAGGAAAATATGTCAAAAGAAAAGGGCAGTGCAGGATGCTTATTTGTGTGGGGTAGGCCGCAGTTAGCTAAAGGCTAAGGCTAATGTTAATGCTAAATGCTGGAGTGTGGTTCATGCCACATTGTACATAGCGGCTAATGCTAAAGGCTAAGGCTAAATGCTAATTGTGTTGCGTGCTACATGCTAACGTGTCCTTAGAGGTCTCATTGCGATGGGATAAGCCTCTTAAACTTGTTTGTGTGTGTGGAATTCAGAGTTCTACGCAAATGTGAGCTCTGTTAAATGTTATTGTCTGACTATAAGTGTAAAATAGAGAACTGAGGTGGAACGCTGGCGTTCTATTGTGTGGCAATCGTATTGTTAAATTGATTTGCGCATGCGCTTGATTTTACGGCGCTAAAACTACGACACGAGGTGATTTGCTAAAACTACAACACGGGATTGTGGGTAAAGGGTCATATTTCTGTGGGGTTACACGGCAGGGGGAGACAGAGAAATAGCCACAGACAAGAGATATTTGGACACGAATCTTCTAAATCGTTAAAGTGACTGTTGTTCGAAAATGAAACTATTTGTTGAGATGTAGTGAATTTATAAATTAGATATATGTTAACGGATTATGATAAATTAAATTAAAAGACGATTAAAATAAATAAAAATTAAATTAAAATGTTATTGAGCTATTTAGTTCTGAATTAAGTCTTATAGCGAATATGAGTGGGGGAATATTGAATGTGGATAACTTAGTTAAGTGTATAAACTTTAAATGCTTGTCTGTCCCGTTTTGTTCCCTTGTCATATGAGAGGCGATAGGACGAGAGCAAAGGAGAGAGAGAGGAGGGGCTAACGTGTGCGTGACGTGACAAGGTGTGACGAGGCAGAGGATCAGTCAAAATCAGGCCAGTGCTTTTTTGTTTACAAATCTTCCCCCTACAGGATGTTTGATGTTATGACAATTTCTCAGACGCTTGGCAACAGACTGATCATTTGAATAAAATTTGCATTTTGGAGTCTCTGTGCATTACTTGGCTTGATTAGGGGTTCGGTTGGAAAGCAGGTACTGACATTATTCTGTGAAATTAAGATACTTGGGTGCAAATTAAACAATGGAATTTATGAGTGTGGTAGGGTTGTAGATTGGAAGTCGTTGGTTTTTGGGATTGCTGTGAAGTTGACTACTGGTATTCACTTTCCGGATGGGTTAAGGTAAGTGGGCCACTAATTGATAAATTGGTAAGATAGGGGTAGGAATAAAAGATTGGTGTTAATTATTCATACTTTTTAATTGATTTTTAATTGATTTTTTAATTGATTTTTTATTTTTAATTAAAAATATTTGTTGAATAAAATTTTGAATTGAATTTTTTGATATTCATATTTTTATTGATTTTTTTTTTTTTGGGGGGGGGGTTGTTTAGGTTATATTAATAATTAAAGGGGGGAAGCCATAGGCTATATAGGCTATATAGGCTAAAATAAAATATTTCACAATAAAGGAATATAAAAGAGTAGTTACAATGGGGAGAAAGGACAGCAAGGCTATGAAAGTTATTACACCGGTTGATATAGTTGAACATAGTAATCCTTTAGTTAAGGGTATTGCGAGGTTATCCGGCAAATGGAACAAACGTTGGCCTGACATTGAACAACCATGGCCAGTGGAAGGGACTCTTAACCCTGACGTCATCAACATCATGAAAGTGCTTCTGTCAATTTACAAGGCAGATCAAAAGAAGGGAAAACAAAAGGAACGACGTAAAGAAAAGAGACAAAGGGAGCTGGGTGTTCTTAAGCTGTTTGAAGGACAAAAACTTATGAAAGATACCAACGATAAGGGAAGCAAAGGTATGGAGAAAAGGCTAAAGGAAGAGAAGTCGACAGAGAAACTAAGGGTAGAAGTCAGTATACCTTTCTCACATACGGATTTGGCGAAAAGACCCCCACCTTATGAGAAGGAAGTAGAGCTTAGGGATGCTTATCCTCAGCTTCCAGTGATCCTCCAGCAGGGTGATTATTACATCAGAGATGAAGATGAACGAATAATAGAGAGAGGACAAGCAGAAACGACCATAAAAATGCATCCAAGCTCCAAAGGTAAAAAGAAAACGAGAAGTCTGGAAACTAAGGGTGGAATGAGGTTAAGTAGGATGAAACTGGATGAGGACGATGATGATCAGAGTGATTTAGAGGGGATCATGGGTGGATATGATCCTGTGATCAAACGGAGGTTGGCCAGAACGGAGAGAAGGGGTGAGGAAGGTTGGAAGAAGAAGGATACAAGATATTCCAGGGCTGAGGAAGGTTTGAAGAAGAAGGATACAAGATATTACAGTGCTGAGGAAGGTTTGAAGAAGAAGGATACAATATATTCGAGTTCTGAGGAAAGCAAAGATGAAGACAGCGATAAAGAGGAGACTAAAGGTGCTGTGTATTCGAAAGGAGTTTATCCTGCAAAGACTGGCACAGAAGAAATAGAAGGAGATATAGACCGATGCTTATCAGAACTGGAGAACGCGAGGACTTTAGGAGAGGTAAGAGAGCTAGAGGAAGAACTCCAGACGCTGACCATACAGAAGGAGAAACAGCTGGAAAAAGAATCCAAAAAAGGTGAGACAAAATATGCATTAAGGTCAAGGAAAGAGACCACGAGCAAAATGATACCAGTTATCATTCGAGGTCAAAACTTTGAATATAAGCCGTTGCAAAATACCGATATGTCAAATATACTTGAGAAGCTGCCTATTCTTCAAAATGGGGCCTATCCTTGGATTTCGAAATTGGAAGAAATTACGGTGGGAACACAGTCAGCCATAGGAGACGTTAAGAGACTGTTGGCTAATCTCATTGGGATTCCAGATATGGAAGAAGTCTTTCAGAGAGCTGGACTCATTAGATATGTAGGGACTGTAGTGAACGATCCTGAATTGTTGGCTGCAAGTAGGAATCGTCTGTGGAGAGCATTGAAAGATACATTTCCAACAAATGTGCATCCTGATAATATTCTGATTGACCCACTAGGACAACAAGAAAATCCGATAGCCTATGTGTCAAGAGTTCATCAAGTGTGGAGAAATATTACTGGAAATGATCCAGATGTGAGTCAAATTGAGCAGTCAATTTTGAGAGCTAAACTGCAAATGGTACTGCCCTCACCAGTAAGAAGCAAACTGGCAGAAGTGGTTGGACTTGGAAGCATGACAAAAGGCGTCTATACCGATCATATAGCCCATCAAGTGGATCTGTACAGGAAAAAGGAACATAATCAAAAAGAACAGGACGAAGAAACTCTCAGAAAACTCAATCAAATACAACTGGGGGAGAATAAAAGGATAAGAAACAAGCTTTGGTTATGCAGAATCAGTGTGCACCAAATCAACAATCACTGCCACAGCTTCAACCAGAACCGGTCCAACCGCAATTGTACCAGCCACTAATGGCGGCACCAGTTGTTTCATATCCACAGCCAATTTCTGGACAGACACAGAATTGGAGAGGAAGAGGACGAGAAGGCTTCGAAGGAAGAGGAAGGTTTCAGCCACACTTCCAGCAATCTCAGGATGTGTGTTATAATTGTGGACAGGGTGGTCACTATGTCAGGGACTGCAATTGGTCAGGAGGAAACATCAGAGGGAATTTCAGAGGAAGATACAGGGGCCAGTCAAGATCATCTGGAGGACCGGTGAACCCCTACAGGGGTCCGGAGCAAGGATTCTAGAGGTGCCTAGATGATCCGAAAGGGGGGTGTCAGCTGGTAGCATCAGGACCGGAAAAAGATCCAACAATTCAGGTGAAAATAAACAACCGACCATTGGAAGTGATGGCGGATAGTGGAGCTGCGTTCACCTGTGTTCGGCCTGAAGATGCTACACATCTACCTATGTCCAATCAACTCATTAGGACAATCGGATTTGAGGGAGTAAGCTGATTCCTCTTACGGAACCAATTGAGCTCTGCTATAAAGATCAGAAAATTACAATACCCATACTGGTATCAGAACATACACCTGTTGCATTATTGGGAAGAGATGCATTGTGTACGTTGAATTGTACAATAAGATGTACACCAGACGGCTGTCTGATAGAAATGCCAAAGGAAAAGGTTTACCAATTGTCGATGATGACAGAGATGGATTCGTCTTCAGTATTCTGGATTGGAAATCTCAGTGAAGATTTTATGAAGCAGGCTAAGATATGGGAAAGATTTATTGTTGCAAATATGCCGGATGCGAAGCTTCCGGAATATCCATTCCATTGTACGCTCAAGTATTTCAAGAAGGCTGCCCAACCACACTCAGAGGAATGGTTGAGTCATCAACCGAAGAATGTTCAACTTAGCTCAAGTTGCATTATTTTAGGACCACAAGCAGCTATGAAGATAAACACAGACGACTATCTGAATAAAGAATTTGAGATTGAGAAGAGTGTGCCACATGTTACCTTGTTGGTTTCGGAAGGCTATGAGCAAAAGCAAATAGGAGAAATTATGACAGAAGCAGAGAAACTTAGTTTCAGACCAATGAAAGAGAATTTGGCGATCTGGAGAAGTGAAGATCAACGATTTCTTAAAATAATGATTTCGGCTCAAGGACAAGGAGAGCCACAGGCTGCAGGAATGACACATGAATCTATTTGCAATATGAAGATGGATTCAGACTCTATGAAAGAGGAGATGTTGCAACAAGTTCCAGAAGGGTTGTGGTCTCAACATAGTACCGATATTGGACTTGTGAAATCAGCCCAACCTGTGAAAGTTGAACTTCGACCAGGAGCCAGACCTCCATGGAAAAATCAGTATCCGTTGAAAGATGAAGCAATCCAAGGGATTGAACCACAAATTGAAGGACTTTCGAAAGCAGGGGGTTTTAAGGACAACAAAAACCCTCGGAGTAACACGCCTTTGTGGCCTGTGGAAAAACCAGATGGAACTTATCGTGTGGTTCATGATTTGAGAGCAGTAAATGAGGTAGTGACTGACTTTCCAGCAGAAGTGCCAGACCCTCATACCTTGTTAGCCCAAGTTCCTCCTGATGCGACACATTTTACAGTACTAGACTTATGTGGAGCATTTTTCAGTGTTCCACTTAGTGTAGAGAGTCAGAATTTATTTGGGTTCACACATAAGGGACAATTCTATGAGTACAGTAGAATGCCACAGGGGTACCGGCATTCTCCTCATATCTTCAATAAAGTACTGAAGGAGGATTTGGTAGGAATAGATCAGATATTGCAGAGCACTGTCATTCAGTACGTGGATGATATAATGGTTTGCTCGCAAAATAAGGAAACATGTCATAGAGACTCAATTAAATTACTACAGGTATTGGCAGAAAAGGGGCATAAGGTTTCACAGAAAAAGCTGCAATATTGCCAGGAGAAAGTTGTGTATTTAGGTCAAAACATAACTCATGGCCACAGAAACATTTCGGACAGACAAGTGGAAACTATTCGTAAGGCTCCAAAGCCTAGAACAGTCAGAGAGATGATGACATTTCTGGGTATTGCTGGTTATTCCTCAGCTTGGGTAGAGGATTATACTAGTTTGATGGCACCTTTGAGAGCTATGGTTAGGGGTACTGAGAGTGGTCAACTCCATAGCAATCTTTCCTGGACACAGGAAGGCCATGTGGCATTTGAAACGATCAAACAGAGGTTGCAGGAGGCACCTGCACTTACACTGCCAGATTACTCGAATAACTTTTTGCTATATGTGTCTACTTCTACTGGAGGTAGATATGCGTGTGCGGTTCTTTGTCAACCGACAGGCACGGGGACGAATCCTCAGCCTATTTCCTACTACTCTACTGCTTATTCAGAGGTAGAATTAGGGTTACCACTGTGCTACAGAGCAATGGTGGGAGTATATTCAATGTATGACAAAGCATCATCGGTCACGATGGGCTACCCAGTAACAATTCTTACCCATCATAGTCTCAGAAATCTTCTGAACTATGGGAAATATACATTGACTATGCCTAGGCTCAGAGACTATCATAGGCTCTTAGAGCAGGAAGATGTCACCCTAGTGAGGTGTGATACAGTAAATCCAGCCGAGAGTTTACCAACTTCAGAGGATGGTGAGCCACATGATTGTGTCCAAGAAGCAGAGAGATATTCGAGGCTTAGATCAGATTTACAAGCCTTTCCATTACGTGAGGCAGACCTGGAGTATTGGACTGATGGGTCTTGTTATCGGGTGGGAGATAAATTATGTGCTGGTTATGCAGTAGTTAGAGGCAGAGGAACGGGATTTGTTGTGGAAAAGGCTGAAGTAATACCACAGCCTGCGTCTGCACAACTTGCTGAACTTGTGGGGCTAACAGAAGCATGTTTGTTAGCAGAAGGAAAGCGAGTAACCATATACACTGATTCAGCATATGCACATAGTGTATGTCATTTGTTTGGGGCAGTATGGAAAGGTCGAGGGTTTAAAAAAACGGATGGTTCTCCGATACAACATCATGCGCAGATAATGAAACTGTTGCATGCTATGATGAAGCCTAAAGAGATAGCGATAGCTAAGTGTGCAGCTCACAAGACAGATATGTCAAGAGTGACACAAGGGAACAAAGCTGCTGATGAAGCTGCAAAAGCCGTCGCAGGAGCGGATAAATTGGGAAAGGTTTTTCTGGTCACTCATGTAGTGGACTTAGAAGACAAAATTACGCTTCGGGATGTAATTTTGATGCAAGAAGCTGCTTCTATGATCGACAAACAGCTATGGCTAGACCGAGGAGCGGTCAAAGATGCTACTGGTCTGTGGAGAAACCATGAGGGGTTGATAGTAGCGCCTCTAGACCTCTTAGGTCTGATGATTCAAGAAGCACATGGGTTAGCTCATGTTGCGAGGGGGGAGGTTAACAGAAAGATCACAAAGGAATATGGTTTTTGGGCTCCATATTTGTTTGAACAAATTGATTATATGATAGGAAGGTGCACTATCTGTCTTAAAAATAATGTTCGAAGAGGGATACCTGTTCATCCAGGTTACATTCCTACACCAAGGGGTCCTATGCGTGAGTTGGTTATTGACTTTGTTGATATGATAAAACCAGTTGATGGGAAAAGATACATGTTGGTGGTGGTAGATAGATTTTCACGATGGACGGAAGCTTGTCCAACCAAGCGTAAGGATGCTCAGTCGGTTGCCAAGTTCTTGTGTAAAGAAGTCATAAGCAGGTGGGGATTACCCGATCGAATATCCTCGGACAATGGAAGGGAATTTGTGGATAAATCAGTTAAATTGATGTTGCAAAAATTGGGAATTAAGCAACGTCTTGGAGCAGTTTATCACCCACAAAGTCAAGGGATGTGTGAAAGAATGAACGGTGTCTTGAAAAATCGCATTGTGAAAATTTGTCAACATACAGGTCTAAACTGGATAGCGGCGCTTCCTTTAGCACTAATGGTGTGTCGCTCAAGTGAGTTACGTGATCTACGTATGACACCCCATGAGTTGGTAACAGGAAGAAGGATGCCTACGCCTTGTTTTGCGAACAAGCGGAAAGGGTCCAAGCTTGGCTCTGTTGGAAGATGAAATGAGAGCGTACGTTACATATATGGCCAATTTTCATAAAAAGTTGTCCACATATGTTTCTGACAGGCAAAGACAAGAAGAGGTGCAGAAGGCGCTTGAGGAGGATAAGAGGAATACAGTACAACCGGGAGACAAAGTATTCGTAAAGGTATTCAGAAGGAAGTGGTATAACGAACGTCGTGAAGGACCATTTGAAGTGGTTCGTAGTACTGGAACAGTTGTCCAGGTTAAGGGGTCTCCTACGTGGTATCATTTGTCACATTGTGTTAAAGCACTGTGACGTCACGAGAGGCTACACAGCTTTCAGCGGGATTGCTCAAGTAGTGCAAGGAGACAAGGTTCAAACAAAACAAGGATTTTATTATAGGTCTTGGGAAATTAACGAAAATATAACCAAATTCTGTTCTCTTGTGGCTCTTTAAGGGTTAACAGTTCAGGGATGTCTCTTCCACATCCAAAATCATAATTCTCACTCGCTCCGATAACTTTTCCCCAGCCTTACTGTAGTCCACGTTGCCGCTAGTGGCCAACCCAGCAAAAAGTCCTTCCAAATGTCTCTCACGTATTTCCACAGGTGCATATATCCAAAGGTGAGTATTTCCCAAAGGTAAGTATCTCCAAATCCTTATATTCCTCATGGAAGTGGACGTGCAGCACTCTTGTCCTCCAGAGAGCCCAGGTTGGAGACTGTGTCTCTTCACCCCCACACACTCCCTCAGTGTGTCTCTTCCCTTCCCAAACCTTCAGCTCATCAGCTCCTCATTTGTTTCAGCTGCGTGGGAAGATTGGCCATAGAGGGGTGGAGTTCCCGACCATACCAGCAGATGGAGCCATAGCTGTCTGGGTTTGCAGCCACCTCAGGGGGATGTAACGTCCCTCCAGGACACAGCCTCTCGTGACATCACACATCCCCCTCCTCGGGACCGACGTCCTCGTCGGGGTAAAGGCAGCGAAGAAGGCATCACGCCGGGAGAGGGCGTCCGCATTGCCGTGGTGCTTGCCAGACTGCTCTCTCTTCAACTCCTCCAACTCTAGGACCAGGGACTCCGCCTCCTGTTGTCTCTCCTTGAGTTTCTTACTGAACGCATCAGCCTTGGTTTTAGCAGAGTTTAGCTTCTGTTGAGCAGCTTTCAGTTCCTTCTCTCTCTCTGCCTCCGCATTCTTCATCTTGTTCTCCAACACCTTGTACTTCTCCTCTGCCTTCTTCTGGACCTCCTTACTACTGCGCAGGGTCTCCTCACACTCCTCGATGGTCCTGCGCAGCCTCTCCAGCTCCTCCTGTTGCTTAGGAAGGAGCTCTGTTGGAGTTTAGCCTGGAGGATATCTAACTCTTCTGTCTTCATGTCTAACTGTTGCTTTAACAAACGATACCTCTCAGCGGTCCCCTTCAGACCAGACAGTTCTTTGTCCAGATTCTGTAGCTCCGTCTCTGTGTCGGTCTGGGCACCTGCCATCCCTATCAGAGCCCGGGCGGGAGTGAGTAACTCGGAGGATTGCACCGGAGCCTTCCCAGGATGAGTCTTGCCTCTCCGTTTCCGAGGTACTCGGGTTATCCTCTCCTGAGACTCTCTCCAGAGTGGGTAAAAGGCTGGGCAGTCTCGTCCAATTAGGTTAGGGACGGGGAGGGAATCAACCACCCCCGCCGTCGTGTGTATGGTTCCCCGTGTGCTGGTCATTGTAAGTTCAGTAATGGGGTATTCTCTGGTGTCCCCATGGACACAGGAAACTGGGAGGACTTTCCCCGGGGTCAGACACGTTGGGCCCACCAAATCCTTACGCACCAGGGTGGCCCGGCTACCAGAATCCAGTAAGGCCTCCACATCATGGTGATTCACAGTTACCGGGCAGGTGGGGGGGTCGATCTGGGCCGCCATCTACGACTCCCAAGAGCGAGGCAACACGGTGTGTGGGTGCTGAGCTGGAGGACTCCGCAGTGGGCATAGGTTCATCGGCTGGTTTCCCACACTGCCAGGAGATATGTCCCATCTCCCCACACCGGTAACACTGTCGAGTTTCCCCCTCCTGGTGTACTCTTCTTGGACCCGCCTGGTTTCTGGCTCCCCCTGGAGCCGGGATAAGTCCTGACGTGGCTGGGTTCGAGACCTTGGGGTCCTTTGGACGGGTTCTTCCCATTTGTGGTGGGGCCGCCCTCCTGGGGTCTTTTTCGGGAAGCATTCAGCATCTCCGCTGCGGCCTGGTACTTTTCCACAGCTTCCACGGTCAGATCAGCCGTGGTCAAGGCCTGTTGACTGATGAACCGTTTTTGCCTCATAAGGCAGGGCGCGTAGGTAACGATCCACCACAACGGCCTCCACCACCGCCGCTGCTGTATTCCTCTGCGGATCCAGCCATTTCCTTGCGATTCGGACAAGTTCATGCATCTGCGCCCGAGGAGGTTGGTCTGGTTGGAAGGTCCAGCTGTGAAAGCGCTGGGCCATACCAAACTTTGTGAGTCCATATCTGCTGAGGATCTCAGACTTCAGGGCATCATAGTCAGTAACCTGGTCCGGGCCCAGGTCCCGGACAGCATTCAGCGCTTCCCCCGGTTAGAAAGGGGCTAACAGACCAACCCACTGTTGCTTGGGCCAGGCTTCCCTAGTGGCCGTGGCCTCAAATGCATGCAGGTATGCCTCAATGTCATCGGTAGCTCCCATCTTAGATATAAAGTCACTTGCCTTTATTGGGCGGGTATTTTGGACCACCCTCTGTCTCTGCAACTGCAATTCCTCTGCCTTCAGAAGGTTGGCTTTCTTTTGCTCCTCCAAGAGAGCCACGTTTGCTTGCATCTGGGCTTGCTGGCCAGCAACAAGGGCTTTCAATATGTCCTCCATTTCAGTCGGCGGGGAGCCTACGGCCAACTTGGAAAACTGGGTGATCAAACCTTCGGTATCCTCCTCTGACATGCACTATTAACGCTTGAGCGGGCCCGTATTCTCCACCATCTGTGACGTCACGAGAGGCTACACAGCTTTCAGCGGGATTGCTCAAGTAGTGCAAGGAGACAAGGTTCAAACAAAACAAGGATTTTATTATAGGTCTTGGGAAATTAACGAAAATATAACCAAATTCTGTTCTCTTGTGGCTCTTTAAGGGTTAACAGTTCAGGGATGTCTCTTCCACATCCAAAATCATAATTCTCACTCGCTCCGATAACTTTTCCCCAGCCTTACTGTAGTCCACGTTGCCGCTAGTGGCCAACCCAGCAAAAAGTCCTTCCAAATGTCTCTCACGTATTTCCACAGGTGCATATATCCAAAGGTGAGTATTTCCCAAAGGTAAGTATCTCCAAATCCTTATATTCCTCATGGAAGTGGACGTGCAGCACTCTTGTCCTCCAGAGAGCCCAGGTTGGAGACTGTGTCTCTTCACCCCCCACACACTCCCTCAGTGTGTCTCTTCCCTTCCCAAACCTTCAGCTCATCAGCTCCTCATTTGTTTCAGCTGCGTGGGAAGATTGGCCATAGAGGGGTGGAGTTCCCGACCATACCAGCAGATGGAGCCATAGCTGTCTGGGTTTGCAGCCACCTCAGGGGGATGTAACGTCCCTCCAGGACACAGCCTCTCGTGACATCACAGCACCTACAGAAGAGGTGCCACGCGCAGAGAGAGAGGATGGAGATAGGGGAGAACAGGAAGAGGGAGAGATTGTCAATGTTGGGGTTAACGTTGATAATGGTGACACTTCTGATGATGCCAGAGATGACTATGCAGGGGATGGAAAGGAAAGGGGATTTGGGGAAATTGATTTTCAATACGTCCAAGAAGCAACAGGGAATATTTCAGTGGGATGTGAAGCAGCAGAGACCACCAAGGGCAACTCTGTTACAGGAGAAGCTAGTGATTCAGTTAGACAAAGTAGGCCTAGACCAGTTAGGAGAAAAGTCAGACCAAAACGTTACGAAAACTAGGGATGAAGTAACAACAATGACACCAACACTTCAGTCTGTTATAACAACAGTGGGAAGCAATTTAACTCTTTCAACATTGAGAGTTATTAAAGCCATAAATATATCGCATTCGATTACAAGGGAACCAATAGCTCCAGCACCAATTTTAGAAGAAAAGACTGTTATTGAGGTTAGGAGGGGTGAGACAGCTCATCTTCCGTGTAGCTGTGAGAGATGGAGTGGGGGAGGGGACGTTCCTCCCACATGGAGAGATAATTATGGAGAAGAAGTATTGTTATCAGGACCAGATGTAGAAGCGGTGCCCCCTAGTCAAAGAAAATATATTTTGTACAACAATATGGAGGGGAAGAGGGTTATGAGTGATTGTTCACTTATTTTGCGTAATGTTACAGAGAAAGATCAGGGAGAATATATGTGTACTTATCTAGTGCAAGCATTAAAATTTGTTCCGGTTAAGAATTATTGGTTAAAAGGCTATGTAGTTCGTAAAATAACGCTTATAATGGAAAAATTGAGGTCTGTTGTAGCCTCCACAGTCACCGAAGGAGTTCAGGATAAGTTTATTACAGTAGTCACTCCAACAATAAATAATACACAGAGTATATCGGTAACTTTCCCACTAGAAGTAATTAAGGGTGTTAATTCATCAACTAAATCAACTACTTTAATGGTAACTTTGGAAGGATTTAATGGTACGACGGCAATAACAAATGTAGGAAGTATGACACCGACACCGACAACAACTTTTCTGAAATTAAAGGATGTAGCAGGAATAACTCAGCAAATAGTGGTAGAGAACAATATAGGTTCATCGGAAATAGTACAGGATAATATCATGGAGGTACAGGATGAGTTCTTTGGATTCAACCTAACATCAGAAGATACATATGATCAATACCGCTCGTTAGGGAAAAGAGAAGCTAAATGGAAAGCATATGGATTTGATTCGTCTGTTTTGAAGATTAAAGATCAATGGGCAGGGAGAAATCTTTGGTTCCAGCAGTTAACTCATTCTGTAAGATCAGTGAGGAATCTTGAGGGTCCATGTCTGTTGAGAATTCCAGCACCAGAGACGTGGGGTTCCATTTTAGAGACGGTCGCTCAACCGCTATCAAGTGTGTGTCAGTCCTATGCGTTGAGATGGCTGTTGTATCAGCAACGAGCATTGACAGATAAAGTAATGTCGTTGTCACAACATTTGTTTAAGCCTAGGTATAAGTGTTCTTGGTTAAATGAATTACCCTATGTGAATTTGTTGGATGGTAAAGAAAGTCAGGTAACAGCGAACCCTGAAGCATTTGAGGTGAAAGCAGTGAGGGCTAAAAGTTGTTTTTGTTCTAATAAAACAGATGATGTAAAGGGTATGTTCATGGGAATATCAGATTGTGATGATTATATGATGACTTTGGATAAGCACGAACATAAGGTTAGAGAGGACAAATATAATGTAACTTTTTATGTACCAGGTAGTAAGAAGAGCAGGACTTTGATGGTGAAAGATCAGCTTTTGCCTGTCAATGTAACTATTGTGAATTTTAGAGATATTTGGTGGGTTTGTGGTGATAAAGCATATATATTCTTACCCTATGGATGGACAGGATGTTGTTACATGTCGACGTTGAAGCTTCCATATGAGGTTTTTACCATTAAAAGAGGGGTAGCACCGAACACAGATCAATCTGAAACTAGAGTTGAAAATAGGGTGAAAAGAGACATGGCTACATTTAATAATCTTGAAGCCTACCATTGGAGAATAAGTCTGGGAGAGAAGTGGGGACTCTGTCTTTTTCCATGGTATGGTGTAACATTTTTGGCAGATCATATTGATAATATTACATATACTTTGCAGGGGTTTGCGAATGAAACAATAAGAGGGTTTAACCTTCTGTCAAATACTCAAAGAAGTCACAGACTGACGCTGTTGAAACATGACATGGCTCTTGACTATATTTTGGCAAAACAAGGTGGCTTATGTTTGGCTATGAATCTGACGGGGGATGATTGTTATACTTTGATCCCAGATAGTTCCGATAATATCACGAGTGTTATAGATGCGTTGAAGAATATAAGGGATGCATTTGGTAGATCTGAAGGAGCTGGATGGTCAGCGAAGTCTTGGTTGCAAGATCAGTTAGGCCCAATAGGAGCAGTGATGGTTCAGATTTTAGTTGCAGCTCTGATAGCGTTGTGTGTAATGTTTTGCTTTTGTACTTTGTTACTGACCTTTGCGAAAGCTATGATATTAAGATGGGTTGGTGTTGTGATGCCTGGAGACAACACTCAGATGCCGTTGTTGACTGTTCCTGATCTGGACGAAGATGGACAAGGGGGTCTGGATGGAGTACTAATGGATAAATATCCTTTTTGATTATTTGATCATTTTTCAATTTTTTTCAATATTAGTGTGATTTTTAGTATGATTTTATGAATCAAAGGGGGGAAGAGGATAATGTGATTCATACATCATTTATATATCATTTTTATATTCTTAGTTGATATCATTTATATATCATTTTTATATTCTTAGTTGATATCATTTATATATAATTTTTATATTCTTAGTTGATATCATTTATATATCATTTTTATATTCTTAGTTGATATTGATGTTTAATTTGAAAGTGTTGTTTTGCAAAAGATACTGTTTGGTCTTTTCTTTTCTTCCAGAAGCATTTGGGGGAATATGTGGAGATTGAAATACTCAAACAAGGACAATATGAAAGGACAATGACTGGAGGAGATGAAACAAGGAGGGTGTGGAAAGGTTCCCATTCCATCATCAACAATCCATTGGAAGTCGAGACTACGGGGAGATGAAGTGTAGTGGACTACATTCCAGTGTCTGCAATGAAATATAGACATATTTGCATGTGTAATACATAATTTGTGTCATATTCTTAGGTATTAATTTTTGTAGAAGGATATTTGATGTTTTTGAATACATGTGAGGATCTTAGATGTTTTTGTTTATTTCGTTGATGCTTAGGGACAGGGAGTCTAGGCAGGGAGAGGTCCACTGTAGGGTCCAATGGGTTGACCAGCCTTAGAGTGGACATTTTTGGATAGTATTTTGTTTGCAGGGGCTTACATGTGTATTTAATTGCATCATAGTTTCAAATGCATTTACATGGTTTATGAGTTTATCTGGAGTATCTAGGTGGTTGCCTGGGGCAGAGGGACCGTGAGAGAATTTTACTGTCTTGATTGATGGATGGATATCTGGAAAGATGGCTGCCGGACAGGTTTTTCGCTCTCACACTCCATAAAGATTTGTTCATATTTCATAGTAATGTATTCACACTTCATAAACAGTTATTCATATTTAATAGAAAGGTATTTACACTCTAGAGGAGAATGTTTTTGGTTTAATGTTAAGGATACTCAATAAGACAAATTGTTACTGGTCATAATCCTATTCTGTTTGTTTTCGAGACTTTTAGTTAGTCTCGAAGGGGGGAAATGTCGTGTATTAGGATTATTGAATGTTGTTCAAATGTAGCAGTTGGAGGGTGACGCCCCAGGGGGGATAGGTGATTGGACGAAAAAGGGAGCAACCCATTTTTGCCATTGTTTATAAGTAGGAGTTAGACAAAGGGGTAGTCAGAAGCATTCAGATTAATTTGGGAAGGTGCTTCTCCAGATACCGCGGGTCTGTAACTTATGCTGTAAACGTGTGATATTAATAAAAGCCTCTAATCACGGTGCAGCCTAAGCGGACTCTTTGTTGACAACAATAATCACCAACAGCAGACGCGACACTTTACTGTCATAGAAGCTCACACATGTCAAACTTTGTCCTTTTCAAAGGAAAATATATGCGTATTTACACAATCAAAGCATATGCATATGTTTCCTGTAGCTTAACCAATCTGGCTGTGGTCACCATCAATGCCAGTCACATGTTCACTGGAGAGGTCATGAAAATAACAAGCAGACTATGGTCCCTCGTAAGGTCCCTTTTCCTCCCTAATTCAGCCACCCAGCAGACAGTGTCTCTCTTTGAGCTTGTTGTTTGGCTATAGTAGTGTGTCTTAAGCTGGTAGAGGGGCCTAAAAACAGTAGCCAATAACATGGCTCTCTTCACCTCACCTGACCTCACTGACATACGGGGGCGGCGGCCTCTGGAAGGTCTCGTGCTGCCTCGTGGTCTTGTGAAACAATAAGCCATCTGCACCAGTGGCTTTGCATGCTCCTCCTCTTCCTCCTCCACCCCCTCTCCTCCCCCCTCTTTCTCCTCTGTCTATTCTCCCCCTCTCCCCCTCTCCCCTCCCCCTCTCTCTCTCATCCGCATCTCTCCCTGTGAAACAGTATTAAGAGCCTGAGCCAACCTGGAGAAGGGTGTAGGCATTAGGGCATCTAAAGTTGAGAGATTCTTAATGCTGGCTGTGTGTGTGTGTGTGTGTGTGTGTGTGTGTGTGTGTGTGTGTGTGTGTGTGTGTGTGTACTATGCATGCAGGTCTGTTTTTTTGCCGCATGTTTTACATTACAAATTTCATTCAAATCTAAGGAAATGTCGGGCACTGCCGTGTGTTGAGCAGGAGGGTGTGGCAGGGCTCCCTGTACCAAACACATGAAGAGGGTAATGTCCAGAGGGTATATTGCCTTTACTGTGGCGCAGCTCTGTCCATCATCACTGCAATGCAGAGGGGGCAGTGGCAGCTCCTCTACCCTTTCTTGTCCTCTACTCTGTGTTAGGCCTACTGCTGCTAGGTAGCTCTCTCTCTGCTCTCTCCCTCCCCTCTGTCTGTCCTTGATTGCAGGAGTGAAGTCTGGTGTGCGGGAGTCAGGGTTCCAGCTGCAGCTCATTCACCATAATCACCTCAGCCTTTAAGACCCGGTCAAACTTACCA
This sequence comes from Coregonus clupeaformis, assembly GCF_020615455.1. Classification (NCBI taxonomy): domain Eukaryota; kingdom Metazoa; phylum Chordata; class Actinopteri; order Salmoniformes; family Salmonidae; genus Coregonus; species Coregonus clupeaformis. The sequence continues at coordinate 30,404,280 of NC_059202.1, forward strand.
CTCATCGTCAGATCATAGTCAAGACGACCATGTTAGTCTCGCTGCCGACTCAACCTGTTTATTTTTGCTCTTTGTGTTTTGGCCTGTTCTATTTACTTTTTCTCCTGTGCCACAGATATTTGGAACCTGACTCCTGCCTCCGCTTCACTCCTGCCACCACCATCCTGCTCTCCACTACCGGACCTCTCTTTTGGACTCACCACGGACACTAGGACATTACGGTACCACACCTGCCCTGACCTGGATCTGTTACCTCCCTGTAACCTGGACTTGCTCTTCCCCTATTATTGGAAACCTGGACTATTGAACATTTTAAATAAACCTGTTAAACCTTCTCTGGCTTGGTGTACTTGTCTGCATTTGGGTTCTAATACTGGTAAATCATAACAGTATGATCTGAATATCATGAACCCAGCAGACAGTAGCTTGATACCACCCCAGAGTGCACTCAAATTTGGACTGCCATAGCCAATCAGGGCATTTTACTTGGCCAACATGATACCCTGTTTAAGACGATTGCTGAGGACAGTCAGGTGCTGCTTAATCAGGTTCAATTACTCACCAATCAAGTGTCTGCCCTTACTACCCCTTCAGCCCAGATCAGAGAGCCTTTTGTTCCTGCTCCAGAGCGCTATGACGGGAACATGGGAACCTGTGGCGATTTTTTGACTCAATGCTCGTTAGTGTTTGAACAACAGCCCCCTCACCTACGCCTCAGAAAGAGCCCGTATTGCCTACCTTATCAACTCTACTAGCGGTTCCGCTCGTGCCTGGGGATCCGCGGTCTGGGAGAGTCAGTCGGACATTTGCAACGCTTACGTTGCCTTCACCACTGAGATGAGGAAGGTTTTTGACCACCCCGCACGAGGCAAGGAGGCTGCGAAACGGTTGTTTTCTCTTCGGCAGGGGGCTCGCAGTGTGGCGGAGATGGCAGTGGAGTTTCGGACTTTAGCAGCAGTGAGTGGTTGGAATGACGAGGCATTACAAGGAGTGTTCATCAATGCTTTGTCTGAGACTTTAAAAGATGAATTGGTGTCATATGATGAATCGCCTACGCTGGATAATCTTATTTCACTCACCATCAGGTTGGATAATCGGATTCGGGAGCGCCGCCGGGAGAGGAGTGTTAGTTCCAAGCAACCTGTCTGTCATCAACAAACTCCTCCCCGCATCTTCCCTACGGAGAAAGCCGTGTCTTCCCGAGTCGATACAAGGAGCACTGAACCCGAGCCATGGAGGTGGGTCGGGCACGGTTGTCCTCAGAGGAGCGTGCACGTCGCATTCAGGCTCGGGTCTGCCTGTATTGTGGAGAAGCTGGTCATTTCGTTCCTTCCTGCCCAGTTCGTCCGGGAAAAGGGCCGGCTCATCATTAATGGGAGAAGTTTTGGTGAGCCGAGCAGCGGATTCTTCCTCTTCTCCCCGCATTCTGCTCCAGGCATCCCTCCAGTGGCAGTTCCAGAATCTCTCTGTTAGTGCGCTGATTGACTCTGGTGCAGACGAAAGCTTTTTGGATAGAGAGTGGGCTCAACAAATGGATTTGGAGACTGTTCCTATGGACTGTCCGCTGCAGGCTAAGGGTCTGAATGGACAATTGTTGACCCATATTACCCATCAGACTGTTCCTGTTTGTCTTAGAGTGTCGGGAAATCATCAGGAGAACATTCAATTCCATATTATCGACTGCCCACAGACCCCTCTGGTCCTTGGTATCCCCTGGCTCATAAGACACAATCCACACATTGATTGGGTGACAGGTAGAATTGTTTCATGGAGCACATTTTGTCATGTGAATTGTTTGTGTTCTGCTCTGACTCCTGCCAGTACTGTGCCTTCGACCTCCACTGGAGTCCATGGATCTTTCTAATGTTCCTGACGTGTATCATGACCTGGCATCCGTTTTCTGCAAACACAGAGCTACTTCTCTTCCTCCTCACCGGCCTTACGACTGTGCCATTGACCTCCAGCCAGGAGCCCCGCTCCCCAGCAGTCGCCTGTACAATCTCTCCCGGCCGGAGACGGAGGCTATGGAGAACTACATTCGGGACTCCTTGGCGGCAGGTATTATGCGTCCTTCCTCGTCACCTGTAGGAGCGGGATTCTTTTTTGTTGCTAAGAAGGATAAGACCCTCAGACCCTGTATTGATTACCGTGGACTTAACAACATCACCATTAAGAACAAGTATTCTCTGCCTTTGATTAATTCTGCTTTTCCCCTCCTTCATGGTGCTACCATCTTTACGGAAACTGGATCTACGAAATGCGTATCACCTGGTGCGCATTCGTAAAGGTGATGAATGGAAGACTGCCTTCAACACACCCTTGGGACATTTTGAGTATCTGGTTATGCCTTTTGGGTTGTCTAATGCCCCTGCTGTTTTTCAGGCACTAGTCAATGATGTCCTTCGGGACATGTTGAATCGGTTTGTTTTTGTCTATCTGGATGATATCTTGATTTTCTCAGAGTCCTCCCAGGAACATGAACTGCATGTGCGCCAGGTGTTGCAAAGGTTGTTGGAGAACAAACTGTTTGTGAAGATGGAGAAATGTGAATTTCATGTGTCTGAGACCTCTTTTTGGGTTACATCATCGCTCAGGGGGAGTTGCGGATGGACCCAGCTAAGATCTCTGCTGTCACGGACTGGCCAGCCCCCTCTACCCGCAAACAACTTCAACGATTTCTGGGGTTTGCGAACTTCTATAGGAGGTTCATCAAGGACTACAGCCGCATTGCGGCGCCACTCACCGCTCTCACCTCCATCTCACGACCGTTCGCTTGGAATGAAGGGGGCCGAATCAGCGTTCGAAGAACTGAAACATCGCTTCGCCTCGGCTCCCATTCTGATGCAGCCGGACCCCGACCGCCAGTTTGTCGTGGAGGTGGATGCATCCGACACTGGGGTAGGTGCGGTGTTGTCACAGCGTTCTCCTGAAGATAACAAACTGCATCCCTGTGCTTTTCTCTCAAGGAAACTTTCTCAGGCAGAGAGGAATTATGATGTTGGCAATCGTGAACTGCTCGCCGTTAAGCTGGCTCTCGAGGAGTGGCGACATTGGTTGGAGGGGGCGGAACAACCCTTCATCGCTTTGGACGGATCATAAGAATCTGGCTTACCTCCAGTCAGCGAAGCAGCTCAACCCCCGTCAAGCCAGGTGGGCACTATTTTTTGGGAGATTCAATTTTTCTCTGTCTTACCGTCCTGGGTCACGCAACGTCAAGCCTGACGCCCTGTCTCGTGTTCATTCGGCTGTTGATACTGGTAGTAACCCTGAACCCATTTTGCCTCCTACCTGCAGTATTGCGGTCGTCACATGTGACATCGAGGGGATTGTTAGACAGGCTCAACATCATCAAGCTGACCCTGGGAGGGGTCCTCCTAACCAGATGTTTGTCCCTGAGTCTGCTCGCTCCCAGGTACTTCAGTGGGCTCACTCGTCTCCCCTTACCTGTCACCCTGGAGTTTCGCGGACCCTTGACTTTGTGCGACGGAAGTTCTGGTGGGCCACGATGGAGGCGGACACTCGAGCCTTCATTGCTGCTTGTACGGTATGTGCACGAAGTAAGAACTCCACCCAGGCCAGCGCTGGTCATCTACGACCTCTACCTATACCCAGCCGGCCCTGGTCGCATATCGCTATGGATTTTGTCACTGGACTTCCCCCTCGTCTGGAAAGACTGTAATTCTTACGGTGATTGATCGTTTTTCTAAGTTCGCTCATTTTTTGGCCCTACCTAAACTGCCCACTGCCAGAGAGACGGCTGATATTTTGGTTGAACATGTGTTCCGCTCTCATGGTCTACCCACGGATATTGTCTCTGACAGGGGTCCCCAGTTTGTCTCCCAGGTGTGGAAAGCTTTCTGTAAAGCTTTGGGCATTACATCCAGCCTGTCCTCTGGATATCACCCCAGACCAACGGGCAAGCCGAGAGAGCGAACCAGGAGATGGAGACCGCTCTTCGCTGTGTCACAGGGTCTAACCCTGGGTCATGGAGCTCCATGCTCCCCTGGGTGGAATATGCTCATAACACCTTGACTAACGCTTCCTCTGGTTTGTCTCCTTTTCTGTGTGCTCTGGGTTATCAACCTCCCCTGTTCCCTTCTCAAGAGAGGGAACTGGCGGTACCCTCGGTGCAGTCCCACATGCGCCGCTGCTTCAAGGTCTGGAGGAAGGCCAGGGTAGCTCTGTCCCGAGCTTCGGCGTACATGCAGAGGCAAGCCAACCGTCACCGGTCCCAGGCTCCAGGTTACTCTCCTGGTCAAGAGGTATGGCTGAAGTCACGGGACCTTCCATTGAAGGTGGAGTCTAAGAAGATGGCGCCTCGTTTTATAGGACCGTTCAAGATACTGTCTATTGTTAACCCCCTGCGCGGTTAAGCTACAGCTTCCTGCCTCCCCTACGGGTTCATTCCACCTTTCATGTTTCCCAGATTAAGCCTGTGTCGGTTAGCCCTCTGTGCCCGCCCTCTCGTCCCCCTCCTCCGCCCAGGATCGTGGGTGGGGGTCCGGTCTACACTGTCCGGCGACTTCTGGATGTTCGCGCCGGGGTCGTGGGTTTCCAGTACCTGGTGGATTGGGAGGGTTATGGTCCTGAGGAACGTTCCTGGGTGCCCAGGAGCTTCATTGTGGATCCTGCTCTGGTCCGAGAGTTTCAAGGTTACATCCCGATAAACCCCGTCGGCCGCCAGGTGGCGTCCGTAGAGGGGGGGTACTGTTAGGCCTACTGCTGCAGGTAGCTCTCTCTCTGCTCTCTCCCTCCCCTCTGTCTGTCCTTGATTGCAGGAGTGAAGTCTGGTGTGCGGGAGTCAGGGTTCCAGCTGCAGCTCATTCACCATAATCACCTCAGCCTTTAAGACCCGGTCAAACTTACCACTCATCGTCAGATCATAGTCAAGACGACCATGTTAGTCTCGCTGCCGACTCAACCTGTTTATTTTTGCTCTTTGTGTTTTGGCCTGTTCTATTTACTTTTTCTCCTGTGCCACAGATATTTGGAACCTGACTCCTGCCTCCGCTTCACTCCTGCCACCACCATCCTGCTCTCCACTACCGGACCTCTCTTTTGGACTCACCACGGACACTAGGACATTACGGTACCACACCTGCCCTGACCTGGATCTGTTACCCTCCCTGTAACCTGGACTTGCTCTTCCCCTATTATTGGAAACCTGGACTATTGAACATTTTAAATAAACCTGTTAAACCTTCTCTGGCTTGGTGTACTTGTCTGCATTTGGGTTCTAATACTGGTAAATCATAACACTCTGTCATTCTCTCGTCCTCCAGAGTACAGTGCACCAACACCCCAGGCCCCTGTCAGTCAGTCAATCAGTCAATCAGTCAGTCAGTCAGTCAGTCACTCAGTCGGCAGTAATGTGAGATGGCACCCTAATGGTCCGAGTTAAGCCGAAGGCTGGTTTTCTGCTGCCCACAGGGACAGAGGTGCTGCTGCTACTGTGACCCTCCCTCCTCAATCTTCTTTGAGAGATTTACTCTAATAACATTGCCCTAATTCTGGACTTAATGTGCCAGCGTTAAAAGGGAGTTAAGATGACTGTAGGAAGGTTCGGTAAGGTTGTGTGGGGGTTGAGGTTGTTGGATCTCAGCTCCAAGATGGTGCCTTGTATTTGACCGTTATGTTCCAATTCTCCCTATTAGTCCACCTGGCATTTCCTCAGGCAGTCTGGACTCCGGAGCTGGATATCATCATTCCGCTCTGTGATTTCAGGTCATTACTTTTTATTGGACTTTTATGGGATCAGGGAGATGTGTCTATTCTTCTCCTCATGAATTCTTCTCCACTTAATCGATTTTAATCACACACCCAACCGTGCTGCCATGCCATCTCTTCTGCTCCCTCTGTAGTCAAGGAGAAATTAATGATAAGTCTGTGCTAAGATCAGTCTTACATGGAGTCCTGTTAGCTCACAATAGGGACGTGCTACCTGGGGCTGGAGAGAACACTACACACATTTATGTCAATGGATGAAGATTCACTAGACGACACTCTTAGAAAAAAGGGTTCATCAGCTGTCCCCATAGGAGAACCCTTTTTGGTTCCATGTAGAACCCTCTGTACAATAGCCAAGACACCACAGTCCTCTAATAGCCAAAACACCACAGTCCTCTAATAGCCAAAGACAATCAGAATAGGGGTCACTATTGCCTGGGCAGAGATTTTGTCCCATTCCGTTTTTACTGTTCGAGGTACGAATCATGTGAAACCGGAGGAATGGTTGGCACCGGGGAGAGGAGTGGTGGATTGGGAGATTATGGTGTAAAACGTGCTTTTGTTACCCATAGGGACAGACAGTGGGTCTATGTTGGGTTGAAACCCTTCCAGTAACCTTGAGAGTAATTTCCCTAGAGGGCAGCCAGCTACACCATATCCTCAACTTGACCTTGCAGGTAGAACCCAAAGGATCGGTGGTCCCACTGTTAAAAACGATTTATGTTGGAGTTTCAAAGACCCCTACTGTATTACTCCCATGGCTCTCTAGTCTCTCCACACACTGTTGGCTTGCTTGGTCCTAAGTAACCTTTTACTTGATAAAAAATGTTAGCCACTGTAGAGCAGATGAGTATGCCAGTCAGTACCATACACAGAGTCAGAATGAGTTACTCCTCATCATAATTCAAATCATACCGCACTTCTCCAAATGTCGACTTCTCCACTTCTCCTCTCCCTCGCTCCCAGAGAACCAAAGCGGGCGGCTCCCCGCGGTGCCCACGTAGCGTTGATCTTGCACAATCTTCTGGCATTTTAGGGTGAACTAATAAATGCGGCCAGGATGCCCTGGGAGTAACAGAGGGAGGAAAAGAGGGAGAAGGAAGGGATGGATGGAGGGGTTTAGAGTAAGAAAAGGTCAGTGGGAGTATGGTAGCTCTCCAGGGGAGAGGTGAATAATTACACAGTGTTGTATCTCATCTGTGCACCGTCTGACCACAGTGATCAATAAGGTGTGTGATAAGGAAGATTTTTTAGTAAACTATTGGATAATCAAAGTTAAATCACAGACGTGACGAACATATAGTGATGATATCTCTGTTGCTAGGCAAGAACTAAGAATGGTTCCTTTTACTGGGCTTGTGTATGTGTGAAATGGGGATCTGACCTAGGGTCGAATTGTTCGCTCTTACCTAATCCATGGCTGGCTTACCTTATCAGAGACTGAAACCAGACTGTTGCCTAATGCATCTCTCCTCAAACAAAGGTTCTGAGAGCGGAGCCAAAGTGGAGCAGCGTTTAGACTAGTCATGAATAATTACAGCATGACGGGAGGGGAAGAGGAGTAGGTTTGGGTATGTTTGAAAGATTAAGTGTGAACCTGTCATGTCCAACAATCAATCTTCAGGTCAAGCTCGGGAGAGCTGGGGTTGAACAGAGTTTAAACTAAACATGAGTGTTTTTGCAAGACAAGGGATTGATTGATTGTATTACTATTGATTCTGAACTGAATAAAAGTTGAATTTAGCCGCCAACATAGACAAAGGGAGTGGGCGGAGCGAAATAGAGCGGGAAACTGAAGAGGGAGGGGTTTTGAGCTAGAAGGGATGTGAATGGGACTATATAGAGGGGGAGCAGAGAGGGAGAAGGAAAGCTACTCTGCAGACAAGCCCAGCTTTGTTGAATTGTAATAAAGTCAATCTTGATTCTACAAAAACTCTGGAAGAACTTTGATTTTTAATAAAGTATAGTGATCATTTTCCACAACATAATTGGCACCCCAGATGGGACTGGAGAGAGATCTTTGAGTGCTTCGCCATCGGAGAAAGTTTGGGCGAATCACACAGATACTGTTAAATACAGGTAAGCGACATTCTTACTTCTAGCATAGGAACTGTGTGATTCAATCATGCTGAATCTGAGGGTAAGGTACGAGAGGGGTCTCTCCAGCATTAAGGTCTAAATTTAGGAAAAGTACAGAGTTTTTGTTGGAATGAGAAATATGCATGCATGCAAGGTACATACATAAATTGGGACCTACGGCTACCGCTCTAACGTGTTTATAATTGTTAGAGGCTGCTCGTGGGTAGGTGGTACATACATTAATAAAACGGCCTACGGCTACCGCTCTAACGTGTTTATCATTGTTAGAGGCTGCTAAGGGGTAGGTGACGCATCAGCCTGTGGGGGTGATGCACTTAGATAGGGCTAATCGGGTAAAAAAAGTAGGTCATCCGGAGTAGTTGACACCATAAATTGGAAGTAGCGCCGGACATCCTGAGTAGGTGCACGGTTGTGAAAAGCCACTGGGGCTTCAAAATATAGAGAAAGTATTAGATCAAGTAGGTCTGCTCATCTCATGTTGGGGAATGGTTTGCTTGAGCGGCTGTGGTTAATTCAATTGTGATTAAGTTGTATGTTTCATCTATCTCATTCAGGTTGCTCATTTGGTCAGCTTGATCAATTAGCTTTGTTCAATCGTCTGATACATTTGTTCGTCCTGCTGGTCATTCTGTCTGATTCATTTAAGCACGAGTGGCTGCTTATCTGTGTGAGTGATTGGACAATAAAAATACATTCAGCAAATAATAGCCTTTTCTTTGTGGAGGAAGTGTCAGGAAAGGGACTATATTTTAGGTCGTTTGAAGCTTCTATTGCTGGTGGAGAAAGGGCAAGCCCAATCTTGCATTAGGAAGGAGAATTAATAGTATGTGGATACTCATTTACTAACGGAGTGTGGAAAATTCACGTTACTGGGAGAAGGGGATCAAAAGGGGTGTGTGTCTTTACCAGGAGGGGTATGATAAATCCTGTTGGAGGAACAGGTCACGTGTATGGGTGCGAGCGTATGACGTATACACATTTTATTTCGGCCAATCTTTTAGGGTGTCATTACATTTGGGAAATTTAAAAGTAATGTAGGATTATGATAAAATTGACCATAGTGAAATGTCAAACGTGCTAGGGTAAACATAAAACAATCCTGCAGGATTATACGAATATTGATTGTGTGTTGGGAAATAGCATTGTGTGAATGTGATATGAGAGTTGTGTGAATATGGGAATGAGTTTAATCTGAAGTTTGGATAATAAGCTTTTGATATAATGACATCTTGGGGTTTGTACAACACTGCCTGTCATATAATATTGTGAGATGTTAGTTCAGGGAATAGTGACCAGTCTATAGGATTCTTGGAGGATTTTATGACTAAGGGGAAGGGTCTAGGTAGTTAAAGTTGATGTTCCGCTGGGACTAGATTATGATAAACTAACTTCATTAGTCTTCATTAGAATCATTAGAAACTCGAATAGTTTGGTGGATATGAATATATTACAATATAATGAATGTTATTTGCATTTTAGTTATTTAGCAGACACTCTTATCCAGAGCAACTTACAGTTAGTGAGTGCATAAATTTTTTCATGCTGGCCCCCTGTGGGAATCAAACCCACAACCCTGGCATTGCAAACACCATGCTCTACCAACTGAGCTACACGGGGCCTTATGTGCGTGTAATTGATTACTAAAGATTGGATAAAAGTGGAATAATGTATAAATGCTGACTGGCGCACCCGAAACGTAGACGTAAGTGAGGGGTGGGAGACAGTAAATAGATCATTTGATAGAAATAAGATTAAGCATTATAATAACTATCTATCAATTTGGAGCAGAGGTGATATAGTAAAGGAATTTTAGTATATTAGGGGGAAAAACATAATCCATTTTATTAAATTCGTTAGATCTGTTTCCAAATCAATGAATATAGATTTGACTCGTTGACTGCTAATTCCTTCCCTTCGAGCTTGTGGGATCTTTGTCCTGTAAAGCTATTTTCTGATAAGTGGGTTATGTGCCGGATGTTAAAACTACAGAACATTATAATTGGAATAAAGAAGGATTTACGTCATTTCAATAAAGCATAGGTTCAGCAGGACTGACTAAAATCTAGGTTTTCTGATTATAGTTCAACTGTGGTTATGCGTTGCTTAGATTGATAGAACAGTCAGTGTTGATTTTGTGATGTAAGACTGGGATTTAGCAGTATGCGTGTTTCGAATTGAAAGACTCACTTATTCAACAGGAATAGTGGGAGGAGTAAGAGAGTCATTTTTTTGTGTTGCCTAATGAGTTGATAGTTTAAAACTACTGAGAATAGAGTTGCAATTTGGAATATGGAATTGAATATGGATATGAATTGAATGTATGCTTGTCAACTATAGCAAGTATTTGTTTTATTAATTAGAGCCTAATCAGAAAGGACAGTTACATACATTTAATTGCGGACTAGCAATTGCGATAGAGCTGGGGCCATGATCTTAATTGATAACATTATCGGAAAGGGGCACAAGGGTTATTCCGAAACGAGCGACAGTAATGGGTAGAGAGTCATTTTTTGTGTTGCCTAATGATTTGATAGTTTAAAACTACTGAGAATGGAGTTGCAATTTGGAATATGGAATTGAATATGGATATGAATTGAATGTATGCTTGTCAGCTATAGCAAGTATTTGTTTTATTAATTAGAGCCTAATCAGAAAGGACAGTTACACTCCACAAATAGGAGTGGTAAGAACAAATGGGCACAAATAGAATTACACGAATTGGTACATGAAATTCGAAGGTGGGGGCGCAGACTGGGAGAAAAGATAGTAGTCAAACCACGATTATTAAAACAGTGGTGGGAGTAAGAAATAGTAATAACATAGAAGGTAGGAGAAGTTAGGATATAAACTAGGCGTCCAGATATAGACAAGTAAGAGAGAAAGATGAAGATTAGAACGAGAACCAGCCGCATTTAAGTATAGGATAAGGGGAGATACAATAGTGGATTACACAGTGACAGGAAACATAAAAATAATAACGTATGATATAGATATATTGAAAGACAGGAAAAGAAGGTATAGGAATTTAGAAACGAAAAACCTAGATTAAAGAAAATAGAAACGTGAATAGGATTAGGGGTAAATAGGGGGTGGTCTAGCGACCTAGAACGAATAGACTACTGGGAAAATACCTAGGGACAGGAAAGTGAGGGGGCTATTTTATAGGTTTGGGATAAGATAAGGGAACGAAGGAAAATAAGACTATAATACGAAAGCACAGGGGAGCGAGTGTCTTATCTTAATGGAAAGTGAAGCAAGGGGACAGAGAGAATAAAATAATATTAAAAGGAGGGACGATAGAGGTAAATGCAGAACGTTGGTTGAGAATGGTTTTATTTGTTATTTACTAGTAAAAAGAGAAGTTTCCATGTTTTAATGTTAATGACTGGGGCTCGCTGAACTCGAGTGAACTGTGAGGGTAGCCGGCGCACTGGTTGCTGGGGAAAAGGAGGGGGTGAGTGTAACCGGTGTGAAATGGCTAGCTAGTTAGCGGCGCGCACTATTGGCGTTTCAACCGGTGACATCACTCGCTCTGAGACTTGGAAGTAGTTGTTTCTCTTGCTGTGCAAGGGCTGAGGCTTTTGTGGAGCGATAGGTAATGATGCTTCGGGGGAGGCAGTTGTTGATGTGTTCAGAGGATACCTTGTTTGTATTTTTGATTACTGTGCAAGTAAAGTTCGTCTGCCAGTAGCTCGGTGTCCTGCGCTTGACTTCGCTCACAGCATACACGTCGTCCTGACAGCAGATCTGTTACATTGATGGTGTTGACCCGGATTACTGGTTGCAATGATTGGATTATCTGAAAGGGATTGTCCTACCAACTCATGGTGGCCTAGAGTAACATAGTAATGAGTGGCCTCCTTGTGAATAGATGTTTTGATTCTTTTAACTATGATTTTAGAAATAACTGTTCATCTGGTAAAGTAATGTTGGATGGAAAAACAGAGGTAGAGGGTGATAGATTGTATAGGGCTTACTGAGTTAAAAGGAAAGTAGGTTAATTGGGAAATAATAAGTGTTGAATCAAAATTGTTTGAGAATGCAAATATGTTATTCGTTTTTGGTGGTTTGGGGATAGATTTGACTAATGTCATGATTAAGTGTGCGTGTGAAAGAGAGTCGTGTTCGTTGGGCTATATAGAGATGTAAGGTACGCAGTGGGATTGTATGCAAATAGTTAATGAATTCTAAAACGATAATTTGTTTTCGGTACGTGGATCAGTGGATTGCAGGTAGTTTTAACTATTATGCTGATGGGATAGCACCAACTTTTTGTAGGTTCTGGACTGATTAAACATCAATTTATATTTTTACTATATCAATGCAACAGGTTGAAATTATTAGATTACCGGAAAGTGGTTTGGGGTTTGTTATGTTATAGGAGTATATTCCACTTAATGAAACGTGGTACTATCTGATGTGTCTTGAGTGGGAGTCTTTCTTCTGGGATTGACTATTAAAAGTCCTGGCCATTTTTGTTTGTTGTTTTACTATATGTTTTTCAAATAACCACAAACACCCCACTTAGTATGAAATGTTAGTTGTAAGGTTTTTTATTTTTATTTTAGGGTTCTTTACACGGGATAGAAGTGATATATCTTAAAGGGGCAAACACATGGAATTTTCTGAGTGAGTTTTAAGTAAATACACGTGTGTTCTTTTGAAAAGAGCTGTACTAAGGAATTACTGTACACTTGGGATACAAAATGTATGAAATGTTTTGACGGTTGTTAATGATTAGTCTACTATAGAATGAAACACTTCTTTGAAGGGTTTGAATGACCTCTGACCTTTGTCCTGATTTTCTAGTGTGATTTGATCACCCACACTGGAAAGCCGAGTAACATAGGATGATAAGTTTAAGGTAATTTATTTTACAGAGTTAAGGGTAATTTATAACACTGATAATTACAGTTGAAGTCGGAGGTTTACATACACCTTAGCCAAATACATTTCAACTCAGTTTTTCACAATTCCTTACATTTAATCCTAGTACAAATTCCCTGTCTTAGGTCAGTTAGGATCACCACTTTATTTTAAGAATGTGAAATGTCAGAATAATAGTAGAGAGAATGATTTATTTCAGCTTTTATTTCTTTCATCACATTCCCAGTGGGTCAGAAGTTTACGTACACTCAATTAGTATTTGGTAGCATTGCCTTTAAATTGTTTAACTTGGGTCAAACGTTTCAGGTAGCCTTCCACAAGCTTCCCACAATGAGTTGTGTGAATTTTGGCCCATTCCTCCTGACAGAGCTGGTGTAACTGAGTCAGGTTGTCACGATTGTCGATAGATGAAGCGGACCAAGGTGCAGCGTGATAAGCGTACATACTTTATTGTGTACACACACGAACCAAAACAATAAACAAACGATACGTGAAGTCCTAGGTTAAATAACACAAACCTTAACGGAACAAGATCCCACAACGTAACATGCCAACAGGCTGCCTAAGTATGGTCCCCAATCAGAGACAACGAGCTACAGCTGTCTCTGATTGGGAACCACCCTGGCCAACATAGAAATACACGATCTAGAACGACAAACCTAGAAAACTAAACAAGGAAAAATCCACACCCTGGCTCAACATTTAAGAGTCCCCAGAGCCAGGGGGTGACACAGGTTTGTAGGCCTCCTTGCTCGCACACGCCTTTTCAGTTCTGCCCACACATTTTCTATAGGATTGAGGTCAGGGCTTTGTGATGGCCACTCCAATACCTTGACTTTGTTGTGCTTAAGCCATTTTGCCACAACTTTGTAAGTATGCTTGGGGTCATTGTCCATTTGGAAGACCCATTTGCGACCAAGCTTTAACTTCCTGACTGATGTCTTGAGATGTTGCTTGAATATATCCACATAATTTCCCTTCCTCATGATGCCATCTATTCTGTGAAGTGCACCAGTCCCTCCTGCAGCAAAGCACCCCCACAGCATGTTTCTGCCACCCCCGTGCTTCACGGTTGGGATGGTGTTCTTCGGCTTGCAAGCAACCCCCTTTTTCCTCCAAACACAATGATGGTCATTATGGCCAAACAGTTCTATTTTTGTTTCATCAGACCAGAGGACATTTCTCCAAAAAGTACGATCTTTGTCCCCTTATGCAGTTGCAAACCGTAATCTTGCTTTTTTATGGCGGTTTTGGAGCAGTGGCTTCTTCTTTGCTGAGTGGCCTTTCAGGTTATGTCGATATAGGACTCGTTTTACTGTGGATATAGATACTTTTGTACCTGTTTCCTCCAGCATCTTCACAAGGTCCTTTACTGTTGTTCTGGGATTGATTTGCACTTTCCTCACCAAAGTACGTTCATCTCTAGGAGACAGAACTCCTTCCTGAGCGGTATGACGGCTGCGTGGTCCCATGGTGTTTATACTTGCGTATTATTGTTTGTACAGATGAACGTGGTACCTTCAGGCATTTGGAAATTGCTCCCAAGGATGAACCAGACTTATGGAGGTCTATACATTTTTTTCTGAGGTCTTGGCTGATTTCTTTTAATTTTCCCATGATGTCAAGCAAAGAGGCACTGAGTTTGAAGGTAGGCCTTGAAATACATCCACAGGTACACCTCCAATTGACTCAAATGATGTCAATTAGCCTATCAGAAGCGTCTAAAGCCATGACATCATTTTCTGGACTTTTCCAAGCTGTTTAAAGGCACAGTCAACTTAGTGTATGTTAAATCGTGACCCACTTTCATTTATTATTTTGGTTTTAACAGGCGATGTTGTTGTTTGGGTTTTTGAACGCATGAATCACGATGTGAATCATGTGTCCAATAGGGAGAGTACTGGTTGCATGTATTTTTTGTGGAAAATATGCAAATTGTATTAAGGAGATGAGCAGTAGTAAGTAATGTGTTATGGGTTAGGTTAAATGTTTTTGTGGTAGGAGGCAGGGTGATAAGAAGACATTGTACAGAAGCATACTGTGTGTCACCTAACCTAACAATGTTCTTAAGACTTTCTTCCCATGGGTGAAGGCCACTCTGCCCAACTGAGCAGGAGAATCTGAGCATTTTCTGTGCTCTGGAATCTATGTGGCGGTAAAATACTACAGAAGAAAAAGCTGGAAAGACCCTAGGTGGGGGGCCTGTACCAGGTGTTGTTGGCTACCTCAATGACGGTGAAAGTGGCAGAGACAGATATTTAGATCCATGTTTCCCACCGCAGGAGTGTTCCAACCCCAGGAGAGGAAGATGGCCCCGCCATTGGGTAGCATTGTTGTCTTTTGTGTTTGTCTGTGTTTGTGTGTCTTTGCAGCAGTGACTCCGAGCTTCGCTAGTGGTAAGTTAACAAAAGGACACTCTCTGCAGACCAATTTCGAGGGATTGAGAGGGACTCTGGCTGATACGGAGATCCTAGTGACGGAAGAAGGTTAAGAGCTAAAGTTACCATACATCGTCATCCAGGTTACACCAACAGCTGTACGGATGGAGGGGAGATCGACTTGGTATCATCTAAACAATTGTACCAGGGTACCACGAGGAAACCGATGACCTAGAGATGAGGGCGCTGAGGATACTGGAGCTGGTAAGAATCAGGAGATGGCTGATTCCCTCGGCGGAGGGGCAGACCTTCAAGAACTTCCAGACATCAAAGAAGCACAAGATATCCCCATCATTGATTTCTCTGCCATTGATTAGTACCCCTAAGAATAAGGGGAATGGGATACTGACAATAGTAAAGAGCAAACTAACCAAATCAAATCAAATCAAAAAGAAATTGGCCACATAAGCCGAATACAACAGGTGCAGACATTACAGTGAAATGCTTACTTATAGCCCTTAACCAACAGTGCATTTATTTTTAATAAAAAAGTAAAATAAAACAACAACAAAAAAGTGTTGAGAAGAAAATAGCAGAAGTAAAATAAAATAACAGCAGGGAGGCTATACAGTGGGGGAAAAAAAGTATTTAGTCAGCCACCAATTGTGCAAGTTCTCCCACTTAAAAAGATGAGAGAGACCTGTAATTTTCATCATAGGTACACGTAAACTATGACAGACAAAATGAGGGGGAAAAAATCCAGAAAATCACATTGTAGGATTTTTAATGAATTTATTTGCAAATTATGGTGGAAAATAAGTATTTGGTCAATAACAAAAGTTTCTCAATACTTTGTTATATACCCTTTGTTGGCAATGACACAGGTCAAACGTTTTCTGTAAGTTTTCACAAGGTTTTCACACACTGTTGCTGGTATTTTGGCCCATTCCTCCATGCAGATCTCCTCTAGAGCAGTGATGTTTTGGGGCTGTTGCTGGGCAACAACGACTTTCAACTCCCTCCAAAGATTTTCTATGGGGTTGAGATCTGGAGACTGGCAAGGCCACTCCAGGACCTTGAAATGCTTCTTACGAAGCCACTCCTTCGTTGCCCGGGCGGTGTGTTTGGGATCATTGTCATGCTGAAAGACCCAGCCACGTTTCATCTTCAATGCCCTTGCTGATGGAAGGAGGTTTTCACTCAAAATCTCACGATACATGGCCCCATTCATTCTTTCCTTTACACGGATAAGTCGTCCTGGTCCCTTTGCAGAAAAACAGCCCCAAAGCATGATGTTTCTACCCCCATGCTTCACAGTAGGTATGGTGATCTTTGGATGCAACTCAGCATTCTTTGTCCTCCAAACACGACGAGTTGAGTTTTTACCAAAAAGTTCTATTTTGGTTTCATCTGACCATATGACATTCTCCCAATCCTCTTCTGGATCATCCAAATGCACTCTAGCAAACTTCAGACGGGCCTGGACATGTACTGGCTTAAGCAGGGGGACACGTCTGGCACTGCAGGATTTGAGTCCTTGGCGGCGTAGTGTGTTACTGATGGTAGGCTTTGTTACTTTGGTCCCAGCTCTCTGCAGGTCATTCACTAGGTCCCCCCGTGTGGTTCTAGGATTTTTGCTCACCGTTCTTGTGATCATTTTGACCCCACGGGGTGAGATCTTGCGTGGAGCCCCAGATCGAGGGAGATTATCAGTGGTCTTGTATGTCTTCCATTTCCTAATAATTGCTCCCACAGTTGATTTCTTCAAACCAAGCTGCTTACCTATTGCAGATTCAGTCTTCCCAGCCTGGTGCAGGTCTACAATTTTGTTTCTGGTGTCCTTTGACAGCTCTTTGGTCTTGGCCATAGTGGAGTTTGGAGTTTGACTGTTTGAGGTTGTGGACAGGTGTCTTTTATACTGATAACAAGTTCAAACAGGTGCCATTAATACAGGTAACGAGTGGAGGACAGAGGAGCCTCTTAAAGAAGAAGTTACAGGTCTGTGAGAGCCAGAAATCTTGCTTGTTTGTAGGTGACCAAATACTTATTTTCCACCATAATTTGCAAATAAATTCATTAAAAATCCTACATTTTCTGGAATTTTTTTTCTCAATTTGTCTGTCATAGTTGACGTGTACCTATGATGAGAATTACAGGCCTCTCTCATCTTTTTAAGTGGGAGAACTTGCACAATTGGTGGCTGACTAAATACTTTTTTTCCCCCACTGTATATGCAGGGGGGGTACCGGTGCAGAGTCAATGTGCAGGGGCACCGGCTAGTTGAGGTAGTTTAAGTAATATGTACATGTGGGTAGAGTTAAAGTGACTATGCATAAATAATTAACAGAGTAGCAGCAGCGTAAAAAGATGGGGTGGGGGGTGGGGGTGGGGGGCAGTGGAAATAGTCTGGGTAGCCATGATTAGCTGTTCAGGAGTCTTATGGCTTGGGGGTAGAAGCTGTTGAGAAGTCTTTTGGACCTAGACTTGGCACTCCGGTACCGCTTGCCGTGAGGTAGCAGAGAGAACAGTCTATGACTTGGGTGGCTGGAGTCTTTGTTGAGGATCAGTGTGGCAGATATGTTGTTACCAACCTTTACCACCTGGGGGCGGCCCATCAGGAAGTCCAGGATCCAGTTGCAGAGGGAGGTGTTTAGTCCCAGGATCTTTAGCTTAGTGATGAGCTTTGAGGGCACTATGGTGTTGAATGCTGAGCTGTAGTCAATGAATAGCATTCTCACGTAGGTGTTCCTCTTGTCCAGGTGGGAAAGGGCAGTGTGGAGTGCAATAGAGATTGCATCATCTGTGGATCTGTTGGGGCGGTATGCAAATTGGAGTGTGTCTAGGGTTTCTGGGATAATGGTGTTGATGTGAGCCATGACCAGCCTTTCAAAGCACTTCATGGCTACAGACGTCAGTGCTACGGGTCGATAGTCATTTAGGCAGGTTATCTTAGTGTCCTTGGGCACGGGGACTATGGTGGTCTGCTTGAAACATGTTGGTATTACAGACTCAGTCAGGGACATGTTGAAAATGTCAGTGAAGACACTTGCCAGTTGGACAGCACATGCTCGGAGTACACGTCCTGGTAATCCGTCTGGCCCTGCGGCCTTGTGAATGTTGACCTGCTTAAAAGTCTTACTCACATCGGCTATGGAGAGCGTAATCACATAGTCATCTGGAACAGCTGGTGCTCTCATGCATGCTTCAGTGTTGCTTGCCTCGAAGCGAGCATAGAAATGGTTTAGCTCGTCTGGAAGTCTTGTGTCACTGGGCAGCTCGCGGCTGTGCTTCCCTTTGTAGTCTGTAATAGTTTTCAAGCCCTGCCACATCCAATGAGCGTCAGAGCCGGTGTAGTACAATTCAATCTTAGTCCTGTATTGACTCTTTGCCTGTTTGATGGTTCGTCGGAGGGCATAGCGGGATTTCTTATAAGCGTCCGGGTTAGAGTCCCGCTCCTTGAAAGCGGCAGCTCTACCCTTTAGCTCAGTGCGGATGTTGCCTGTAATCCATGGCTTCTGGTTGGGGTATGTACGTACGGTCACTGTGGGGACGACATCATCGATGCACTTATTGATGAAGCCAGTGACTGATGTGGTGTACTCCTCAATGCTATCTGAAGAATCCCGGAACATGTTCCAGTCTTGCTAGCAAAACAGTCCTGTAGCTTAGCATCTGCGTCATCTGACCACTTTTTTATTAACCGAGTCACTGGTGCTTCCTGCTTTAGTTTTTGCTTATAAGCAGGAATCAGGAGGATAGAGTTATGGTCAGATTTGCCAAATGGAGGGCGAGGGAGAGCTTTGTATGTGTCTATGTGTGTGGAGTAAAGGTGGTCTAGAGTTTTTTTTCCTCTGGTTGCATATTTCACATGCTGGTAGAAATTAGGTAGAACTGATTTAAGTTTCCCTGCATTAAAGTCCCCGGCCACTAGGAGCGCTGCCTCTGGATTAGCGTTTTCCTTTTGACTTATGGCTTTATACAGCTCATTAAGTGCAATCTTACTGCCAGCATTGGTTTGTGGTGGTAAATAGACAGCTATGAAAAATATAGATGAAAACTCTCTTGGTAAATAGTGTGGTCTACAGCTTATCATAAGATACTCTACCTCAGGCGAGCAAAACCTCGAGACTTCCTTAGTATTTGATTTTGTGCACCAGCTGTTGTTTACAAATATACACAGACCGCCACCCCTTGTCTTACCGGAGTCAGCCGTTCTATCCTGCCGATGTAGCGTATAGCCCGCTAGCTGTATGTTGTCCATGTCGTCATTCAGCCACGACTCGGTGAAACATAAGATATTACAGTTTTTAATGTCCCGTTGGTAGGATAACCGTAATCTTAGGTCATCCCATTTATTCTCAAATGATTGAAGATTGGCTAATAGGATTGATGGGAGAGGCAGTTTACTCGCTCGCCGTCGGATCCTTACAAAGCACCCCGACCTACATCCACGATATCTCCGTCTCTTCCTCATGCGAATGACGGGGATTTGGGCCTTGTCGGGTGTCTGTAGGATATCCTTCGCGGCCGCCTCGTTGAAGAAAAAATCTTTGCCCAATACGAGGTGAGTAATCGCTGTCCTGATATCCAGAAGCTATTTTTGGTTATAAGAGACGATGGCAGAAACATTATGTACAAAATAAATTACAAATAACGCGGAAATACACACAAAATAGTACAATTGGTTAGAGGGCTGTAAAACGGCAGCCATCTTCTCCGGCGCCATTCTGTCTCCAAATATTCTGTCTCCAAACAAGACATAGAAGAGATATAGACAGGATTAAAGTATATTCCTGTACAAGCAGGAACCATAACTAGAATACAAAAAGGGATCACTATTAGAGTACAAGGGTTAAATGGTTATTGGTGTGGGAGGAACCAGCACAAGGATTATGGGGAAATCACATGGGGTAACTGTGACCTTAAGATAATAAAAGAAAAAGACAGATGGATCATAGACATAAGGATAACAGCCCAAGACTTAGATAAACAATTCGATGTAGTACTTATAAGTGCTACATTTCCAGGGGGCAGGGTTGTTGAAGTAGTTATTCCTTGGGAAAGTGCACTAAACCCTGTACATGTTAGAGCCATACCAAATGCAGAAGAAAGGGAATGGAAGGAGTCATTAAACAATGACTGGCATAGATGAGTACAATATATTACATTAAAATGAATTAAAGAAAATAGTCTAATATGCACCACAACTCTGTTAAAATAATTAACAGTAGTTCCAAATCTCCACATTTACCAGGACTGTGCTATGTTCATCCACAACTTCTGTCATCTTAGGAACTAGGAAAGCTCAGTAGAATGTTTGTCATATTTAGGAAATCCTAAATATAAATAATTTTATAATCAACCAGGATGGGGAGAGAAGTGTAAGCAATTAGATGTTAGAATAGGAATAAGGAAAAGGGAAACTCCAGAGTAATATCAAATAGAGCAAATATAGGAGTGTTACAATAAAACAATTGGGTTATATAATTTGGGAGAATTCAAGGGAGAATGTGAAACTATATGGCATTTATACAGATAGCCTTTGGAATGCAGACACCCCTCAAAGAAAAATCTATCAGGCAGCAGGGTCAAGTATTAGAAATTGGTATTAAGAATGATTGGTGAAACATAATAAGTTGTCATATAGTCAATGCTTATAGGGATTTTTTGGATTGGAAATGAACCCAACTAAACTGTTATGATCTGTCCTTTCTCGAGGTTACTACAGATGGTGTCTTGATGCATAGCAGAGATAATTCGGTCCAGAACGGTGTGAACCTCAATAAAAACAAAAAACCCTCTACCCGGCTGAAGAGGAGCAACAAAGGCATTGAAGACGTTCCTGTCCAGCACCACCTCTACCAGGAGACCTGAATCAGAACCAGCATCCAATCGAAGCAATCAACTGCCTTTTCTCTTATGCCTTTTCTCTCAAGAATGTGACAGGAGTCCATGTGGAGTGGGAAGGAAGAGAGATCTATTCAAATACAACATTTCTCATAGTTTTGGTGTACTGGTTGGCAAAATGGACAAAACAGAATGGAGGTAGAGGTGGGGCGGCTCAGGTGTGACATTGGAATTGGGACATTGTCATGGGCAATCCAAGTTGAACAATGAAGCTATCTGAAGAATATAATGAAGACACGCCAGAAGATTGAGTGCCGGGGGAGATAGGGATTGTTATTTGAGGTAGTAGGTTGATTGAGGTATTATACAATGCTAAATTTATAGTAATTTAGACAAAAAATGCATTGAGATACTGATCTGTTGTTATTCTCTTTATGAGGAAGCTAATGCTAGAATTATGGATAATATAAATGTACATTCTGCCAGTGTCAATATGTGCCAAGGTGAGATTTTTAACTTTGAGTGATGGAACCAAGGTGACTAACTAAGAATTGTAATTCTAAATTTGTTTTGGGTAAATAATTTGATTATGATTATGAGTTGTAAGTTGACTGATTGATCTGAATAAGTTATTAATATGTTAATAACTAAAGATGTTGACACTGCAATTAATGGATTAGATATTGATATTGATTATTTTGATTGTTATACTAAGTGTGATATGGTAAATAAGTTATGTGAGCTAAAGATGTTGACACTATTCTCAACATGTCCTAGATATTATGGTTAAAACAAAATTGCATTTATTTTATGTATTTTAATGTGTTGGGATACCAACACATATATTGGAATTGTTTTGAGTAGAAATATTGATATTGTTTATTGTGAGTATAACCTTGAATGCAAAGATTGTGATTGATGGCATAAACATAATATATTTTTGTAAGGTTATGAGACTAGTAGTCCCATTTGGTGGGATATGAGGAAGAATTTTTAGTAAACTATTGGATAACCAAAGTTAAATCACAGACGTGACGAACATATAGTGAGGACGTCTCTGTTGCTAGGCAAGAACTAAGAATGGTTCCTTTTACTGGGCTTGTGTATGAGTGAAATGGGGATCTGACCTAGGGTCGAATTGCTCGCTCTTACCTAATCCATGGCTGTCTTACCTTATCAGAGACTGAAACCAGACTGTTGCCAAATGCATCTCTCCTCAAACAAAGGTTCTGAGAGCGGAGCCAAAGTTGAGCAGCGTTTAGACTAGTCATGAGTAATTACAGCATGACGGGAGGGGAAGATGAGTAGGTTTGGGTATGTTTGAAAGATTAAGTGTGAACCTGTCACGTCCAACAATCAATCTTCAGGTCAAGCTCGGGAGAGCTGGGGTTGAACAGAGTTTAAACTAAACATGAGTGTTTTTGCAAGATAAGGGATTGATTGATTGTATTACTATTGATTCTGAACTGAATAAAAGTTGAATTTAGCCGCCAACATAGACAAAGGGAGTGGGCGGAGCGATAGAGAGCGGGAAACTGAAGAGGGAGGGGTTTTGAGCTAGAAGGGATGTGAATGGGACTATATAGAGGGGGAGCAGAGAGAGAGAAGGAAGGCTACTCTGCAGACCAGCCCGGCTTTGTTGAATTGTAATAAAGTCAATCTTGATTCTACAAAAACTCTGGAAGAACTTTGATTTTTAATAAAGTATAGTGATCATTTTCCACAACAGTGACAGCTGGGGAGAGCCAGGCAGAGATTTGGAAAGAGAGAGACCAGGGAGGCCCAGGTTAGCGTAGAGATGTTGGTTCATTGGGCTGTACATGGGTCTTGGCTAGACATAGACAAATTATGGTTGTGGAAAGAAGGGCAGGACCTTTGTGGCTCAGTTGGTAGAGCACGGTTGTGGGTTTGATTCCCACGGTGGACCAGTATGAAAATGTATGCACTCACTGGGCTCCCGAGTGGCGCAGCGGTCTAAGGCACTGCATCTCAGTGCTTGAGGCGTCATTACAGATCCCCTGGTTCGATTCCAGGCTGTATCACAACCGGCCGTGATTGGGAGTCCCATACGGTGGCGCACAATTGGTCCAACGTCGTCTAGGTTTGGCCGGTGTAGGCCGTCATTGTAAATAAGAATTTGTTCTTAACTGACTTGCCTAGTTAAATAAAAATAAAAACATTTTCAGCTTCCAGGAATTGTGTAAAGATCCGTTCAAAATACAATTGTGTTTGTTGTTCGTAGATTAAGCCTGCCCATACCATAACCCCACCGCCACCATAGGGCACTCGTTGACATCAGCAAACCGCACACCCACACGACACCATTCACATGGTCTGCAGTTGTGAGGCCTGTTCGACATACTGCCAAATTCTCTAAAATGACGTTGGAGGCGGCTTATTGTAGAGAAATTAACATTAGATTATCTGGCAACAGCTCTGGTGGACATTCCTGCAGTCAGCATGCCAATTGCACGCTCCCTCAAAACTTGAGACGTCTGTGGCATTGTGTTGTGTGACCAAACTGCACATTTTAGAGTGGCATTTTATTGTCTCCAGCATAAGGTGCACCTGTGTTATGATAATGCTGTTTAATCAGCTTCTTGATATGCCACACCTGTCAGGTGGATGGATCTTGGCAAAGGAGAAATGCTCACTAACAGGAATGTAAACATTTGAGCTGAATTAGCTTTTTGTGCATACGGGCAATTTCTGAGATATTTTATTTCAGCACACGAAACATGGGATCAACACTTTACATGTAGAGTTTTTTTTTTCAGTGTAGAACACAAAACAATTTGACATAAACACTTGCATTCAGGAGTTTTATTGACAAAAAAAGAAGCTCTGCCAAACCAAAAACCTGTGATCTTCTGTGTAGAAGAACCCCTTACCTACTAACGACTCATGTGTAGCTTGAGTGTCATAGAGCAAAACATGTTACACGTGGGTGTTCGTGAGAGTCTCAGCTTTTCATAGATTACCTTTTTAATAGTTTTTTACAAAAACATTCTGACTTTACAGACGTTTTTGTAAAAAAGATCAGGCCCCGGGCCCCTTTGAGATCCACCCTTGTCTCACAAACACCGCTCTAGCTCAGCCCCCTTTAATCACAAAAATAGATGAATCCAATGGTTCAACTCAGAAGCCTGTAGCTCAAACACACAATGTTTAAAAGGGGTTAGAGGTCCTAAATCACGCCGGCGCGATGGTGGGACTCATTGGGTTAACTGATCATAAAAATCCCTGACCAGGGTCATATTCATTAGGCACAAAATGGAAGAAAACGGGTAGAAACGGGGAGGCACTATCTGAACCTGTCCAATAAGAAATGCTTGTGTTCTGTTGCAAAACATTTAGCTACGGTTTCCCCTAATGAATAGGACCCAGGCTTTCGCAAAACAAATGTCCATTCATGAAAGTAGTTGCAGACACTTTTCTCTGGTTCTAAACTGGTAGCTTGAATTAATGTCACGGTTTCGGCCGAGACTGCTCCTCCTCCTGGTTCGGGCAGGCTTCGGCGTTCGCCGTCCCCGGAGTACTAGCTGCCACCGTTGAATGTTTCGTGGTGTGATTGCTTTGGTCTGTCTTGTACACCTGTGTCTGTTTGTGTTCTGATTATGTGTCCTATAAGTTCCCTGTTTTGTATTGGTTAGATTGTGTGTTGTTTTCGCCTGTCCTTAGTGCTGCGTGTTTTAGTATCTGTTTTCTTGTTTATTTTGCTTTACGCATAGTTTGCGTATTGCTCGCCTCTGTTTTATTGTTGAGGCCGTTTACTGTATTTTGCCTATTGGTTTCTCAGTAAACTTTGTTGGACTAGCTTCGGTGTCCTGCGCCTGACTTCCACACTTCACACACCTCAGCCCTTGACAGAACAACACACCATGATGGAGTCAGCAGGAGCAGTGGCGGCACCCAAGTCGCTGGAGGATCGGGTCAGCGACCAAGACACCATGATCCGGCAACTTGGGGCCGCCATGAACGAGGTGTCCAACACTCTGCGCCGGTTGGTGACTGGAGAGGTGCCCACGCCTTCTCACACCATCCCATCACCAACGGCCAGTCCTCCTCTCTCAGCACCGGAATCCAGCGGCATTCGGCTCTCGCTCCCGAGGGCATATGACGGTTCTGCAGCCGGGTGTCAGGGGTTCCTCCTGCAAGTGGAACTCTACCTGGCTACCATACACCCAGCGCCCTCGGGATACGAGAGCGTCTCTGCCCTCATCTCCTGTCTATCCGGCAAGGCGTTGGAGTGGGCCAACGCCGAATGGAGGGGAATAGACGCCGCTACCATCACCTACGCGGAGTTCTCCCGCCGCTTCAGGGCAGTCTTCGATCACCCACCTGAGGGGAAGGCGGCGGGGGAGCGTCTGTTCCACCTCCGACAGGAGAAGAGGAGCGCACAGGAGTTCGCCCTGGAGTTCCGGACTCTAGCGGCGGATGCGGGGTGGAATGAGAGGGCCCTCATCGACCATTACCGGTGTAGCCTACGAGAGGACGTTCGTCGTGAGCTGGCCTGCAGGGACACCAACCTATCTTTCGACCAGTTGGTGGACATCTCCATCCGTCTCGACACCCTGCTGGCTACCCGCGGACGTCCCGAGTGGGGGTCGTCCATTCCACCCTCCAGCACCTCCGAGCCGGTTCCCATGGAGCTCGGGGGTGCTGGCGCTAGAGAGAGGAGGAGAGAGAACCCGAGGGGGGCCATCCCCTGCACCAATTGTGGCCGTGGAGGACACACCGCGGCCAGGTGCTGGGGAGGGTCTCCTGGGAGAGGGGACAACAGGTCACGCACTGGGGAGTCATTTCAGGTGAGTAGGCGCCCCACTTACCCAGAGCTCTCTGTTGGTCACATGAGTATTCCTGTGAGATTTCCACAGGTGGCACCTCATTCCCAGCATAAGGCGCTAGTAGATTCAGGCGCAGCTGGGAATTTTATTGATCGGGCATTTTGTTATAGGTTAGGAATTCCCCTTCGGCCGGTAGAAGCCCCCTTTCCTGTCCACGCCTTAGACAGCCGGCCGTTGGGGTCGGGGCTGATCAGAGAAGTCACAGCACCACTTAAGATGACGACGCAGGGGGGTCATGAGGAGATCATTCAGTTTTATCTGATTGACTCTCCTGCGTACCCCGTGGTGCTGGGGCTTCCCTGGTTAAGCGCCCATGATCCTACCATTGCGTGGCAACAGAGGGCTCTTATGGAGTTGTCTGCCCAGTGTGTAGGGAGATGTCTAGGTGTTTCCTTAGGGGCGACCTCGGTAGAGAGTCCGAACCAAGTGCCCGCAATGCGCATTCCCCCTGAGTATGAGGACTTAGCACTTGTGTTCAGCAAAACGAGGGCAACACGGCTACCACCTCATAGACAGGGGGACTGTGCGATAAATCTCCAAACAGGAGCGGCTCTTCCGCGGAGCCGTGTGTATCCCCTGTCTCAAGAGGAGACAGCGGCTATGGAGACTTACATAGCCGAGTCCTTGGCACAGGGATACATACGGTCCTCCACTTCCCCGGTTTCCTCGAGTTTCTTCTTTGTGAAGAAGAAGGACGGGGGGTTGCGCCCGTGTATTGATTACCGTAGTCTCAATCAGATCACGGTTAAGTACAGTTACCCTCTTCCACTGATTGCGACTATGACGGAATCATTACGCGGAGCGCAGTTCTTCACAAAGTTGGATCTCAGGAGCGCGTACAATCTGGTGCGCATTAGGGAGGGGGATGAATGGAAAACAGCATTTAGCACCACCTCGTCATGCCATACGGGCTAATGAATGCTCCTTCAGTCTTCCAATCCTTTGTTGACGAGATTTTCCGGGACATGCATGGGCAGGGTGTGGTAGTGTACATCGACGACATCCTAGTGTACTCTTCTACACGAGCCGAGCATGTAGCCCTGGTGCGCCGAGTGTTGAGAAGACTGTTGGAGCATGACTTGTATGTCAAGGCAGAGAAATGCCTGTTCTTCCAGGAGTCCGTCTCCTTTTTGGGTTATCGGTTGTCCGCGTCTGGTGTGGAGATAGAGGTAGACCGTGTGTCGGCCGTGCGTAATTGGCAAACTCCAACCACTGTAAAAGAGGTGCAGCAGTTCTTGGGTTTTGCTAATTACTACCGGAGGTTTATCCGGGGCTTTGGACAGGTTGCAGCTCCCATTACGTCCCTGCTAAAGGGGGGTCCGGTTCGTTTGCAGTGGTCAGCTGAGGCGGACAGGGCATTTGTCAAACTGAAGAACCTGTTCACCTCGGCCCCGGTGCTGGCGCATCCGGATCCCTCTTTGCCATTCCAAGTAGAGGTAGACGCGTCCGAGACCGGTATTGGGGCAGTCCTGTCACAACGGTCCGGCACGCCACCTAAGCTCCGCCCCTGTGCGTTCTACTCCAAGAAGCTCAGCTCGGCGGAGCGCAATTATGACATTGGGGACAGGGAGCTGTTAGCTGTAGTCCAGGCCCTAAAGGTGTGGAGGCATTGGCTTGAGGGGGCTCAACACCCTTTCCTCATTCTGACTGATCACCGTAACCTGGAGTATATCCGGGCAGCTAGGAGATTGAACCCTCGTCAGGCTAGGTGGAACATGTTCCTGACCCGGTTTGTTTTTAAGATCACATACATCCCAGGGTCCCAGAACGGTAAGGCAAACGCCCTGTCCCGGCGGTATGACACAGAGGAGAGGTCCATTGAGCCTACTTCCATACTGCTGGAGTCTTGTCTGGTGGCTCCGGTGGTATGGGAGGTCGATGCGGAAATCGAGCGGGCACTGCATACCGACCCTACTCCCCCCGAGTGTCCTGTGGGGCGGACGTACGTTCCGCTCGAGGTTCGTGATCGTCTTATTTATTGGGCTCATACATCACCCTCCTCTGGACATCCAGGTATTGGCCGGACAGTGCACTGCCTTAGCGTGAAATACTGGTGGCCAACGTTAGCTAAGGATGTGAGGGTTTATGTCTCCTCCTGCTCGGTGTGCGTCCAGTGTAAGGCGCCTAGACATTTGCCCAGGGGTAAGTTACATCCCCTGCCCGTTCCACAACGACCATGGTCCCACCTCTCGGTGGATTTTGTGACCGACCTACCCCCTTCCCAGGGGAATACCACCATTTTGGTCGTTTTGGATCGGTTTTCCAAGGCCTGTCGTCTCCTCTCACTGCCGGGTCTCCCTACTGCCCTACAGACCGCCGAGGCCCTATTTACCCACGTGTTCCGGCACTATGGGGTCCCCGAGGATATTGTGTCTGACCGAGGGCCCCAGTTCACCTCCAGAGTCTGGGGGGCGTTCATGGAACGCTTGGGGGTCTCGGTGAGCATTACCTCGGGGTACCACCCAGAGAGCAATGGGCAGGTTGAACGAGTCAACCAGGATGTGGGTAGGTTTCTGAGGTCCTATTGCCGGGACCGGCCGGAGGAGTGGTCGAGGTATATCCCCTGGGCAGAGATGGCCCAGAACTCTCTCCGCCACTCCTCCACCAATTTAACGCCTTTCCAGTGTGTTTTAGGGTATCAGCCGGTCCTGGCACCGTGGCACGAGAGCCAGATCGAGGCCCCTGCGGTGGACGAGTGGATTCGGCGCTCGGAGGAGACGTGGGACGCTGCCCATGTCCATCTGCAGCGGGCCATCCGTCAACAAAAGGCGAGCGCCGATCGCCACCGCAGTGAGGGACCGGTGTACGCACCGGGAGATCGAGTCTGGCTCTCGACTCGAAACCTGCCCCTCCGCCTGCCCTGCCGGAAGCTGGGTCGGCGGTTTGTGGGGCCCTTTAAAGTCCTGAGAAGATTGAACGAGGTGTGTTACAGGCTACAACTGCCTATTGAGTACAAGAATATTAACCCCTCGTTCCATGTGTCTCTTCTCAGGCCGGTGGTAGCTGGCCCACTCCAAGAGGATGAGATAGGAGAGACCCCTCCGCCCCCTTTGGACATCGAGGGGGCCCCGGCGTACAGAGTCCGGACCATCTTGGACTCGAGGCGCCGGATGAGTGGTCTCCAGTATCTCGTGGAGTGGGAGGGGTACGGTCCGGAGGAACGGTGCTGGGTGCCTAGGAGGGACATCCTGGATCCATCCCTCCTGACTGAGTTCCACCGTGGGCATCCCACGCGCCCGGGTCCGCGTCCTCCTGGCCGTCCTCGAGGCCGGGGTCGGCGCACGGCTGGAGCCGCGCGTCAAGGGGGGGGTACTGTCACGGTTTCGGCCGAGACTGCTCCTCCTCCTGGTTCGGGCAGGCTTCGGCGTTCACCGTCCCCGGAGTACTAGCTGCCACCGTTGAATGTTTCGTGGTGTGATTGCTTTGGTCTGTCTTGTACACCTGTGTCTGTTTGTGTTCTGATTACGTGTCCTATAAGTTCCCTGTTTTGTATTGGTTAGATTGTGTGTTGTTTTCGCCTGTCCTTAGTGCTGCGTGTTTTAGTATCTGTTTTCTTGTTTATTTTGCTTTACGCATAGTTTGCGTATTGCTCGCCTCTGTTTTATTGTTGAGGCCGTTTACTGTATTTTGCCTATTGGTTTCTCAGTAAACTTTGTTGGACTAGCTTCGGTGTCCTGCGCCTGACTTCCACACTTCACACACCTCAGCCCTTGACAATTAACCATGTTCTGTAGCTACAATACATAATGTTAAGTCTCAGTGATAGATTTGAGAGTTTTAAGTGTTCTCAGTGCTTTTGATTATTATTTTCAAGTGAACTGGTGGCAATGAAACATTTTCTACAGCGAGCGCAGCACTTAATTTGGAGAGCCTTCAGTCAGTCAGAAGTTAGAGCCGAATAAGTGGTTCCCTTCATTAAGAGTGGACAGACAGAGACGGACGGGCAAGCAGAGAGAACAACAGACACAGTCAGACAGTGATTAATTATTTCCCAGAACCAGCAGTGGGTGTTCAGCAGGAACATGATATAGTTGGAGAGTCATGTTATGTGTGCTGTGATGTGAAGTAGTGTCTACTGTCTGTAGCCAGTCTTATCTGGATCTGTTTTTAATCAGACAGGCCTACTGCCATGGTGGCAGGCTTTAACAGTGAGAGGACTGGCCTAGCGGCTTTGGCATGGCTAGATGTTGGCGTGCAAACAGTGAATCCTATTATACTCTGAGCTCCCAAAATGCTCTTTCCCTAGATAACTGAGGTAATTCTCAGATGAGAGGGATATACGGCTACAACAATGACCTGATCCTTTCCATTTTCGTCAGTCCTTTCCATTTACATCAATATATTGGGGTACTCTATTGTCGTACAGAGCCTGATGTTCTATCTATGGGTAGCTGTTCCCATTCACTGCCAGTCTTATCACTTCTCTTCACCTTCAGCCTGAGTATAAAAGGCTTTTCTGTTCTTTATTCCTACTGTCTCTGTAGATGACTGGCAGGGCAGAATAATTAATGAGTGACCCTGAGCAGTCAGTCAGTCTGTCAGTCAGTGTGCTCCAGCCTCCAGGGTCTCAGAGGACCTGACTCCTTTACACAGGGAACAGGAGGGCTCGGAAGTGACTGGGAGAGACTAATCTGAGCAGTAATGTGATGGAGGCTCTCAGGGGCGTGACAGTGGCAGGGCCAATGTGAGAACAGTCACTCACACACAAGTGACAAAATGGCTTCCCTTACCGCTCTTACAGGGCCAATGTGATGGGCTCCATTATTCACTACAGCCTTGTCAATCTCCTCTCTTCTGTGACAGAACATATAGTAGTTAGCTGTGTGTGTCTGCTCTGTCAATAGCTGTTGTTAAGCTATTGAGCACTAGTAATTATTATTGATTGGCCTGGAGCTGTATGCTGTCCTTATAAGTTCACACACTCTCTCTACTTCACACACACACACACACACACACACACACACACAGTGACTTACACGTTGACCGTGCCCTGTGTGAAAGGGCTGACCGATGAGGCTGTAATTGGCGGAGGCTATAGGGCACGGCCTGGGCCATTCTGTTTATCACTGGGCCCGGTGGTCTGATGTATTGCCCTGGCCCCATTGGCCCCGGTGCTCCAGACCTTGACTATGCCCTATGAATGAATCAGTCTCACAGGCAGACAGGCAGGCAGACCAGCAGGCAGACAGACAGAGAGGAGCCTTTTGGGATGTGGGTGCCCAGCTATCCAGATTATAGTGATTATTGGACTTTAACACTGCACCAGACAGGCCGCTGATGGCCCTGGGAAGGGTGCCATTTGGGCTGAAATGTCACCGCTGAATGATCCTGTAAGAGGGCCATTGAATGTGTGATTCGTATCAGAGGTGGAGATGGAGGTTGTTACAATGGGGGGGTTATTTATTACTTTGGTTCATTATTTGTTATTGAGTACAGTATAAATGGGTATTTGGTTTCAAACTTTAAAAAGTTGCCTATTGTAAGGGTTGGTGTGAGGTGTGACCCAGGTGCGGTGCAGGATAGACAGTAGGCAGTAGGCAGAGATGGTGAAAATATGAAATACTAACTACGACTGAAACAAATAAAGAAACAGGGAGAACACTTCTCAAGTACCTGTACATACGTCTCCGATCAGACACTGATTAGTACTGCTGGGCATAGAGAAACTAGCAGAGAAAACTGAGCAAGGGAACACAGGGACGGAATGTTGTTATCAGCCCAGGTGTCCAGAATGTCCCTCCTGGGCATCCAGGACCGCTCCTCTGGCCCATAACCCTCCCAGTCCACCAGAAATTGGAGACCCCTCCCTACCCGCCGGCAGTCCATGATCTGGTCCACAGTAAAATCCGGCTGCCCTCCTACGAGGCGCAGCGGGGGAACAGGACGAGGAGGGGGAGCCAGGGGACAGGTGGCGACGAGCTTGAGGAGGGACACATGGGACGTGGGATGCACCCGCATGGTGGGGGGGAAGTTGCAGGTGGTTGGCCACAGGGTTGACTCGCCGGACCACTCTGAATGGCCCGACGAACTGGGGGGACAGCTTCCTAGACTCTCCACGCTGTCCCTCTGTCCTGGGCAAAAAACCTGGGCCGGGCGACACCTTCGGTTGGCCTGATGTTGAGACCTGATCGAGGCCCGCTTAAGCGCCGCCCGTACCTGCCTCCAGTTGCGGCGACAGCGACTGATGTGGGACCAACGGGACCGCCGCCTCCTCCTCTTGCTCGGTGAATAGGGGGGGTTGGTACCCGTATTGGCACTGGAAGAGGGACAGGCCGGTGGATGAGCAGAGAAGGGTGTTGTGGGCGTACTCCGCCCACGCCAGTCGCTGACTCCACATAGCTGGGTTGCTGGAGGCGTAGCACCTCAGCACCCCCTCCAGATCCTGGTTGGTGCGCTGCATCTGCACGTTCGACTGGGGATGGAAGCCAGAAGACAAGCTGACGGCAGGTGGCGAACGCTTTCCAGAACCTGGAGGCGAACTGAGGGCCCCGATCCAACACCACATCTTGGGGAAGGCCGTGGACCTGGAAAACGTGCTGCACCACCAACTTAGCCATCTCCCGGGCCGACAGGAGTTTGAGAAGGGGAATGAAGTGGGCAGCCTTCGAAAACCGGTCCACAACAACCAGAATGACTGTGTATCCATCAGAGGGGGGTAGGGCAGAAATGAAATCCACGAGATGTGGGACTAGGGGCACTGGGGGATAGGCAGGGGTCGGAGCAGCCCTGCCGTGGGCTGACGTGAGCTCTTCGTGCGCGCGCACACCGGGCAAGCAGCCACGAAGGCGCGCGTATCCCCCTCAGCTGATGGCCACCAGAACCTCCTACGCAGGAACTCCAACATCCTGGCACCCCCCGGATGGCTGGTGAGGTCGGACACGAGCGCCCACTGAAGCATTCGCGAGCGTGCCGCCTTGAGTACGTACATCCTCCCCGATGGACCTCTGCCCGGATCGGGCTCCCGCCGTAGTGCTGCTCTGACCAGCCTATCGATTCCCCCACAAAACTGGGGCAGCAATCAGGGCGTTGGGGACAATGGGGTCGTCCATCTCCACCAGGTCCACGGGGTCGAACTGCCGGGAGAGCGCATCACGCTTGGTGTTCTTCGACCCTGGACGGTATGAGATCGTGAACCGGAACCTGGAGAAGAACAACGCCCACCTGGCCTGGCGCGAGTTGAGCCTCTTGGCCCCCTGAATGTAGGCTAAGTTCTTATGGTCAGTCCATACGACGAATGGATGGGCGGCCCCCTCTAGCCAATGCCTCCACTCCCCCAGGGCGAGCTTGACCGCTAGCAGCTCACGGTTCCCCACGTCGTAATTCCGCTACGCCGGGGACAGCCGACGGGAGAAAAACGTGCATGGGTGAGTCTTACCGTTTGTGAGGAACCGCTGGGACAGGATTGCTTCCACCGCAACGTCTGAAGCATCCACCTCCGCAATGAATGGCAGGGACGGACAGGATGCCCTAGGACCGGGGCTGATTTTCCCCGCTACCGGGGTCCAGGTGAAGGAGCACACGCTCGTCTGGGTGAGGGCTGTCAGGAGAGCGGCTAGGGAGCTAAAATTGCGAATAAATCGCCTATAAAAATTTGCGAACCCTAAACCGTTGTAGTTGCTTGAGGGAGGAAGGCTGAGGCCAATCCAGTACCGTGCTGACCTTGGCTGGGTCCATCCATAGGTCCCCCTGGGTGACGATGAACCCCAGGAAGGAGACTGTCTCCGTGTGGAACACGCACTTCTCTGCCTTGACGTGGAGCTGGTGATGGAGAAGGCAGTGGAGGACCTGCCGAACGTGTTGCTGGTGTTCCTTTGAAAATATTAGGATGTCATC
The DNA here is from genome assembly GCF_020615455.1 of Coregonus clupeaformis. NCBI lineage: Eukaryota > Metazoa > Chordata > Actinopteri > Salmoniformes > Salmonidae > Coregonus > Coregonus clupeaformis. Next base: position 30,437,899 of record NC_059202.1, read on the forward strand.
CAAATACATGAAGACGCTGTAGTCGAGGAGGTCCTGGAGCACATCATTGGCCAACGTGTGGAACACCGCTGGCGCGTTGGCTAAACCGAACGGCATGACTTGGTACTCGTAATGCCCACTGGGTGTGTTAAAAGCCATCTTCCACTTGTCCCCCTCCCAAATCCTCACCAGGTTGTAGACATTTCGAAGGTCCAGCTTGGTGAAGACCCGGGCTCCCTGCAACGACTCGAATGCCGTCTTCCTTTATTTTAATCGTATTTAATCTTATTTTTTTATCTTTATTTTTTATTTTTTATTTTTTACCTTTATTTAACTAGGCAAGTCAGTTAAGAACAAATTCTTATTTACAATGACGGCCTACACCGGCCAAACCCGGACGACGCTGGCCAATTGTGCGCCGCCCTATGGGACTCCCAATCACGGCCGGTTGTGATACAGCCTGGAATCGAGGGTCATCAGAGGGAGTGGGTAGCGGTTCTTAACCGTGATGTCATTTAGCGCCCGGTAATCAATGCATGGCTGCTGCCCACCGTCCTTTTTCCCCACGAAGAACAAGCCCGCGCCCGGGTGAGGTAGAGGGGCGGATGTGACCCTCGATGAGTGCCTCGTCGATATACTCCCTCATGGCCAGCATCTCCGGCCGGGACAAGGAAAACAATCGTTAGTATGGGCCCCTGCCACCCCAATCTTTACTGGTGGTCCCGAAGCCAGGATACAAAATAACGGACTTATCACAATAAAAGAAAGGCGGAGCAAATAAGTCTCCAAAAACAGGCTGACAACCAAAATACGAAATACTAACTACGACTGAAACAAATAAAGAAACAGGGAGAACACTTCTCAAGTACCTGTACATACGTCTCCGATCAGACACTGATTAATACTGCTGGGCATAGAGTAACTAGCAGAGAAAACTGAGCAAGGGTACACATGGAAGTGAGGACATAAATACACAGGTGAACAGGTAGACACAGGTGACACCAATAGGATCAAGATTAGTCCAGACTGTGAGTGAGGAGGTGCCTAAGGTTGTTGGAGGAGGACACCTAGTGGATCGCTCCGGAACTGCAACCCCCTCCTGTAACAGCCTATACGATATTTCTGTGCAACATAGGGAACTATGCTTTGTTAGTGTAGTTAGTGTAAACCTTGATGGAGGGCTTATGCTATAACTGAAGCTCAAGTACTTGAAATCCCACCCTCCAGCTGTATCACTAAGATTGTAACAATGCATATGGGTCATCTCTAACTAAAATGAAAGGCCAGCCACTCACTTTATACAGTTGTGTCAATTCATTTCATACTCTGTTCTTCACAGTGTCCATGCTGACTGACACCCACACATGTTTTCTTACTATTTCATCCAGCTACAATTTGATTGGAGCAGATCTCCCCTTTAATTGGCTTGTGGTAATGGCTGGAGCGGAATGAGTGGAATGGTATCAAATCCATCAAACACATTTAAAATGAACTGTCCTCCCCTCAGCAGCCTCCTCTGTGAGGCCTGCTGCTGACCATAAACACAACACTGACTGAGAGAGAGGAGACGGACTGACCGCCTTCTGTCTGCCTGCACTGACATTCACTATCACACACAACCATGGCACTGACATTCACTATCACACACAACCACACTCACTCTCACATGCACGCACACATTCTCTCTCTCTGAAGACCAAAAAGCTTCCTCCTTTTCCACTGAAGTGTGTGTGTGTGTGACTTGACTGTGTGTGTGTGTGTGTGTGTGTGTGTGTGTGTGTGTGTGTTGCATGCAGGCAGGCAGGCAGGCAGGGTGATGCTGCAGCATAAAGGGTTTTTCCTCTAAACTTAGATTGATGTCAGAAAAAGCATCAGTATTTCACAGGCTGTCAGTTACAGTGGAGCTCAGCATTCTGTCCTGTGTTCCCTTCTCTCTGCTGATTTCCCCAGCGTTCACTCCTATGCACACTATCTCTCTCTCTCTCTCTCTCTCTCTCTCTCTCTCTCTCTCTCTCTCTCTCTCTCTCTCTCTCTCTCTCTCTCTCTCTCTCTCTCTCTCTCTCTCCCTCTCTCTCTCTCTCTCTCTCTCTCTCTCTCTCTCTCTCTCTCTCTCTCTCTCTCTCTCTCTCTCTCTCTCTCTCTCCCCAATTAGAGTCTTAAAAAGGCCCTTATTAGGGAATGTAAATAAGTAATGAGGTGGAGTGGTTTCCTTTGGCTACAGCTCTCTACCCTTCTCTCAGGCACATGACCCACACTCAAATAGACTGGCTGGTGGTAGTGGTCTATCTCATACAATAACCAGCCCTGGAGTCACTAGCTGTTGCTAAAATTCTTTTAGCTAAACTCACAGACTATCCCATTCCCCATAAAGAGACAGAGTTAACAGCCTAGTTTTCAGATTAGATAGGTAGAAGTTACCCCTGAGCACTGATACAGGCTCTTCTATTTTCTCCATCACTCTGGCCAGTTCACAGCCAAATAGCCCAACAGGGGAGTGGAGTTGACACCTGTATAGATGGCATGCCTGTGTCTAGTCTGTGATGCTGGGTGCAGCCCAACCTATTACCCCCCTGTACTCCATCCCCATTAAAAGTGCACTGGAGCAGAGGATTGGGGTGGCAGGGGCCCATACTAATGAGGATAATGTGTGCATATACAGATTGGGAAAGTGCTCCCTTTCAGCAGAGGTCAATGCACATTTACATTTCTCCAATCTGTCAGTTGGAAGACAGTGGCCAAAACAGCTACTAAGCCTGCAATATGTTTTCCTTACTCGCCAACACCCAATTAGCTGGGAGCTTACTAGTGATCGGGGAAAAATTTATACAGTTACATATCAGGATATTATGTTTGCCGATATATCGTATTGTTTTGACAGTATCGCAATATTATTTTTGCGCTAGTTTGCTGTACCTGCATCAAAACGGCAGTATTTTTCCTTCATAGCTTGTTCTCCATTTTCTTTTTAAATAGGGAGCCAATTTGTTTTCAGCACTTATTTCCATGACTGATCAAAACTCGTTTTTCTCATGTCCCTCTGCAGCAGACATATGGTGAAAAATATGTTTGGAACATCGAATCGCAATAAAATCATAGTATCAAATTGCAATACATATAACATTTGATTTGATTTGACATATCGTATCGGCACCTAAGTAACATGATAATATCGTATTGTGAGGTCCCTGGCAATTCCCCGCTCTAAAGCTTACACACGACATCTAAAGGAAGTGGAAGTATAGAGTGCAGTTGTGTTGGCGAGACGCCTTCTTTGTCAGTTGAACATCTGTTCTGTTGTCTCTTTGTAATTAATTCATAAATCATACTGACATACCTGTGCACTGATTCATGGACTTAGACACTGGCTTTTCAGGCACTTGCATCATCAGGGACTTAATTGTGTGTGTGTGTGCGCGCGCGGCTGTGGCTGCGCGAGAGAGACACAATGTGTGTCTTCTCCTGTTGTGAACAACTGTCCTGTTTTCTGTCCACAGGAGGCCATACAGTTACACCGAATAATGCCTTCCCTCCTGACTTCGTCCATGCTCTGGTCTTATCAGCTGATACACTGTCTCCTCTTAAGACCCTTCTGAAGTCTCCAGGGAAGACCCATCTGAATAACCATCTCTGTTTGATCCCATAAACTGTTGTCGTAGTATGTCACATTGATTCAAGTCTCAGTATATATCTTAGGCTGTGTAACCTCAAGTTACGGTATCCAGTTTCCACCCCAATTTCTTTCCACCCTATCCTATCCCTATGTCTCATGTCTCTCTTTATCTACTTCTGTGTGCTTCTCCAGCGCTGGCCTGACGTTCGGCTCTGTCCATGACTGCTTCTGGACCTACGCCCTCACAGTCGACACTATGAACAAGGTACTGAAGTACTGTACCATCTTCACCTTCATCACTCCTTCTTTAACCTTTAAGATCTTAGCACACAGCTCCTTGTAGCCAGGTGTGGTAGTATACTACCCTGTAAAGACCTTCCCTGGTGGCCAGTCAATTACTTTACACCACTGGCTGCCTGGTCATTAATACATGCCTTTACAGCTGTTGGCAGCAGGCAGCGCCATATGTCCTGGAGTTGCGTCCTGTCACAGAGGGCCATTACAGAGTATAGATGGATGTGTTGCCCTAAATTGAGATGCTTCGGTTCTATTAAGATCCAAAATGGCCGAATTACCATAATGGCGTTTCTGTGTGAATTATGTTAAGAAAAGAGCAGCCAACTGTTATTTATTCAACCAATCTCCAATGATTAGAATTGAAGTGGTTATTTCACAGTATGATTATTTATTGTCATGTTTAAATCTTAAAGAGCTCTTCCTCATTACATTGCCAATTGAACACAAAGGCAAGGGGCAGTGCTCTAAATAACTTGATCAGCGCCTCAACATATGACATGGTATTTTATATTACCCCTTAAGTAACACTTTTATATTTTAAAAAATCACACTATTTTATCTGAAAATGTATGTCACTACACATTGTGCATATTTACAGAGAATACATAACTCAAAAGTACATACAATGGCACCACCGATAACCTCTAACTACCTCTCAACCATGTATGCATAGAATTTACAAACAGACATGTACAGTGTATGGTATATTGTGGGCGTAACTATTGTAAATCAATGGTTCTACTAAGCTATATGGAAATGTTTTTAAGAAGGTCATACGAAGGATCATTTTACTATTTGATTAAGAATTTTAAGACCCCTTGAAGTATAAATTTTCTTAAATAAAAAAATTATTTTATGAAACATTTTATTTGGCCTTACTGCTATTAGCTCATACAAGTGCATGGAACAACAGAGAGTCCCAAAGAAGAAAAAGCACATATAGAAAAAGCATATATAAAAGATATAAGAAAGATCAGGAAACATTTGTTTTTGTTTTTGACATGTATTTAACCCCTTATTTTTGGCACTAACAGTCTCCATATATACAGTGCCTTCGGAAAGTATTCAGACCCCTTGACTTTTTCCATATTTTGTTACGTTACAGCCTTATTCGAAAATTGATTAAATAAAAACAATTCCTCAGCAACCTACACACAATACCCCACAATGACAAAGCGAAAACTGTTTTTTAGAAATGTTTGCAAATGTATTAAAAATAAAAAACTGAAATACCTTATTTATATAAGTATTCAGACCCTTTGCTATGAGACTCGAAATTGAGCTCAGGTGCACCCTGTTTCCATTGATCATCCTTGAGATGTTTCTACAACTTGATTGGAGTCCACCTGTGGTAAATTCAATTGATTAGACATGGTTTGGAAAGGCACACACCTGTCTATATAAGGTCCCACAGTTGACTGCATATCAGAGCAAAAACGAAGCCATGAGGTCAAAGGAATTGTCCGTAGAGCTCAGAGACAGGATTGTGTCGAGGTACAGATCTGGGGAAGGGTACCAAAAATTGTCTGCAGCACAGTGGCCTCCATCATTCTTAAATGGAAGAAGTTTGGAACCCCCAAGACTCTTCCTGCAGAGAAGAATGGGAGAAAAAACCCAAATACAGGTGTGACAAGCTTGTAGCGTCATACCAAAAAAGACTTGAGGCTATAATCGCTGCCAAAGGTGCTTCAATAAAGTACTGAGTAAAGGGTCTGAATACTTATGAAAATGTGATATTTAAGTTTTTTATTTTTTATAAATTTGCAAACATTTCTAAAAACCTGTTTTTGCTTTGTCATTATCGGGTATTGTGTGTAGATTGACGAGGAAAAAAACAAATTTAATCCATTTTAGAATAAGGCTGTAAGGTAACAAAATGTGGAAAAGTCAAGGGGTCTGAATACTTTCCGAATGCACTGTACTTCCATTCATTTTTTCAACTGGTACCGGGGGACCTTCAGATGAGTCTTGTGAGGCCTGTGGGCATCCTAGAGCAAAACAACCAACATGTACGTGTTCGTGACAGTCTCATCTTTCCACAGATTAGTATATAGCCCAAACTGTTTCGATGCTACAGACAGAAGTTGGCAGATCGGCTGTACCGAAATCAGACGAGTCCCAAGATGCTTGTGGGGGTCGCAGAGCAAAACGGAGAACACCATCGTGTTTGTGACAGTCTCATCTTTCCATAGAGGGGTCATAATTCGGATGCTACAGATGATTTTGTGAGAATACCAATTTTACCCCTAGCCCTTAGGAGAGGCGAGAGAGGAAGGCTGGAGCAAGTGCCCCAAATTCTCTCTCTCTCTCTCTGCATCGTTCTCTCTCTCTGCATCGCTCTCTCTCTCTCTCTCTCTCTCTCTCTCTCTCTCTCTCTCTCTCTCTCTCTCTCTCTCTTTCTCTCTCCCTCTCTCTCTATCGCTATCTCTCTCTCTGTCTCTCTCCGTCTTTCTCTCTATGCATCCTACGCAACCTGTGTATTCTGTCCATCAGAACCCAGGTACAGTGGGGAGAACAAGTATTTGATACACTGCCAAATTTGCAGGTTTTCCTACTTACAAAGCATGTAGAGGTCTGTAATTTTTATCATAGGTACACTTCAACTGTGAGAGACGGACTAAAACAAAAATCCAGAAAATCACATTGTATGATTTTTAAGTAATTAATTTCCATTTTATTGCATGACATAAGTATTTGATCACCTACCAACCAGTAAGAATTCCGGCTCTCACAGACCTGTTAGTTTTTCTTTAAGAAGCCCCCTTGTTCTCCACTCATTGCCTGTATTAACTGCACCTGTTTGAATTCGTTACCTGTATAAAAGACACCTGTCCACACACTCAATCAAACAGACTCCAACCTCTCCACAATGGCCAAGACCAGAGAGCTGTGTAAGGACATCAGGGATAAAATTGTAGACCTGCACAAGGCTGGGATGGGCTACAGGACAATAGGCAAGCAGCTTGGTGAGAAGGCAACAACTGTTGGCGCTATTATTAGAAAATGGAAGAAGTTCAAGATGACGGTCAATCATCCTCGGTCAGGGGCTCCATGCAAGATCTCACCTCGTGGGGCATCAATGATCATGAGGAAGGTGAGGGATCAGCCCAGAACTACACGGCAGGACCTGGTCAATGACCTGAAGAGAGCTGGGACCACAGTCTCAAAGAAAACCATTAGTAACACACTACGCCGTCATGGATTAAAATCCTGCAGCGCACGCAAGGTCCCCCTGCTCAAGCCAGCGCATGTCCAGGCCCATCTGAAGTTTGCCAATGACCATCTGGATGATCCAGAGGAGGAATGGGAGAAGGTCATGCGGTCTGATGAGACAAAAATAGAGCTTTTTGGTGTAAACTCCACTCGCCGTGTTTGGAGGAAGAAGAAGGATGAGTACAACCCCAAGAACACCATCCCAACTGTGAAGCATGGAGGTGGAAACATCATTCTTTGGGGATGCTTTTCTGCAAAGGGGACAGGACGACTACACCGTATTGAGGGGAGGATGGATGGGGCCATGTATCGCGAGATCTTGGCCAACAACCTCCTTCCCTCAGTAAGAGCATTGAAGATGGGTCGTGGCTGGGTCTTCCAGCATGACAACGACCCGAAACACACAGCCAGGGCAACTAAGGAGTGGCTCCGTAAGAAGCATCTCAAGGTCCTGGAGTGGCCTAGCCAGTCTCCAGACATGAACCCAATAGAAAATCTTTGGAGGGAGCTGAAAGTCCGTATTGCCCAGCGACAGCCCCGAAACCTGAAGGATCTGGAGAAGGTCTGTATGGAGGAGTGGGCCAAAATCCCTGCTGCAGTGTGTGCAAACCTGGTGAAGACCTACAGGAAACGTATGATCTCTGTAATTGCAAACAAAGGTTTTTGTACCAAATATTAAGTTCTGCTTTTCTGATGTATCAAATACTTATGTCATGCAATAAAATGAAAATTAATTACTTAAAAATCATACAATGTGATGTTCTGGAATTTTGTTTTAGGTTCCGTCTCTCACAGTTGAAGTGTACCTATGATAAAAATTACAGACCTCTACATGCTTTGTAAGTAGGAAAACCTGCAAAATCGGCAGTGTATCAAATACGTTCTCCCCACTGTATAATCCCCATAGCACAGAAGATGATTGATTACAGCGTCCGTTGTTCTGTCAGCACCACATCTGTCCTCTCGTCAGTTCTGAAGGAGGCTTTTGTGGTTGTGTAACCTCTCTCTCTGTCCATCTGTAGAGGATGGTTTGTACCAGCAGCTGAATTGCATAAAATGGATTACCATTGTCTTCCCACCTCCATCCGCCAGGCATTATCTCTTTACATGACTCAGGCAGATGTGGTGGTCTGCTTTTTGTCCGAACCACACAGAGGCCATCACCAAGGTAACCCCTGGCTATTTACTTATGGTCTTGCCTACGCCTAGCGAACCGTTTTTTAAATTATATGAGAAAAAAATATTCCATTTCATTTGGAACGGCAAGCCAGAAAGAATTAAACGGGCCTATTTATATAATGAATATGAATTCGAAGGACAGAAATTATTAAATATTAAAGCATTAGACCTATCACTAAAAGCTTCAGTCATACAAAAGTTATACTTAAATCCGAACTGGTTCTCTAGGAAATTAGCAAATTTATTCAGATTACAACCTCTCACTTTCAGTTATTTGAAAAGCAAATCATTTCACAAATATCACAATTTCTAAAACAAGCCATAGAAGGTTGGTTGCAATTTCAATTGAATCCTCCAGAAACGACAGAACAAATAATGCAACAAATATTGTGGTTAAACTCAAATATACTAATTAATAAAGAAATGTAATTTTTTTGAAAATGTGTTTAAAAAAGGTATAATTGTCTTAAATGATATCATAGGTAGGACTGGTGGAGTTATGTCGCACATGCAGCTAACAAAAACGTATGGTAATGTCTGCTCTACCCATAATTACAACCAAATAATTGCAGCATTACCGCAAAAATAGAAGAGGAAAGTGGAAGGGGGAAAAAGTAAGGAACTTGTCTGTTGACCCTGCATTAAAGACCATAATTGGTTAAAGAAAATTGTGATAAATAACAAAGTATACCAGTTTCATTTAAGGACCAAAGGATTGACAGCCGTCCCATATACATTGCAAAATAGTTGGGAAGAGATTTTTGACATACCAATTCCACGGCATAGTGTTTATGAACTGATACGCAAAACGATGCCGGATTCAAAACTTAGAATTTTTCAATTTAAATTATTATACAACATTTTTGCTACCAATAGAATGTTGTTTATATGGGGTATACAATCTTCCCAGCTCTGCCGATTTTGCTGCGAAGAGACAGAATCATTAGATCATTTGTTTTGGTACTGTCCATTTGTAGCTTGTTTTTGGTCAAGGTCCAGGAATGGCTGAAGGATTGCAATATTTACCTGGAGCTAACCCTGCAGATAGCGCTACTGGGTGATCTGAAAAGTCATAGTCAATCGATCAATAATATAATAATACTTTTAGCAAAAATGTTTATTTTCAATTTACAATCTGTAGAAACAATGAGAGTAGAAGGGTTCAGAACTTTTGTGAAACATCACAGTGCAGTTGAAAAATATATGGCAAATAGAAATCCAATATGGATGTTAAGAGATAGATGGGAGGTGTTGAATGGAGCTGAAGGATGGGACTAATAACAACTAACAACAACAAATAACGTGTCCATAATAAGTATATAGGTTACAGGTTGAGAGCTTTTGTGAAAGAGCAGAGTTAGAAAAATATGGCATATACAGTGGGGGAAAAAGTATTTAGTCAGCCACCAATTGTGCAAGTTCTCCCACTTAAAAAGATGAGAGAGGCCTGTAATTTTCATCATAGGTACACGTCAACTATGACAGACAAATTGAGAAAAAAATATCCAGAAAATCACATTGTAGGATTTTTAATGAATTTATTTGTAAATTATGGTGGAAAATAAGTATTTGGTCACCTACAAACAAGCAAGATTTCTGGCTCTCACAGACCTGTAACTTCTTCTTTAAGAGGCTCCTCTGTCCTCCACTCATTACCTGTATTAATGGCACCTGTTTGAACTTGTTATCAGTATAAAAGACACCTGTCCACAACCTCAAACAGTCACACTCCAAACTCCACTATGGCCAAGACCAAAGAGCTGTCAAAGGACACCAGAAACTAAATTAAAGACCTGTACCAGGCTGGGATGAATGAATCTGCAATAGGTAAGCAGCTTGGTTTGAAGAAATCAACTATGGGAGCAATTATTAGGAAATGGAAGACATACAAGACCACTGATAATCTCCCTCGATCTGGGGCTCCACGCAAGATCTCACCCCGTGGGGTCAAAATGATCACAAGAACGGTGAGCAAAAATTCCAGAACCACACGGGGGGACCTAGTGAATGACCTGCAGAGAGCTGGGACCAAAGTAACAAAGCCTACCATCAGTAACACACTACGCCGCCAGGGACTAAAATCCTGCAGTGCCAGACGTGTCCCCCTGCTTAAGCCAAGACATGTCCAGGCCCGTCTGAAGTTTGCTAGAGTGCATTTGGATGATCCAGAAGAGGATTGGGAGAATGTCATATGGTCAGATGAAACCAAAATAGAACTTTTTGGTAAAAACTCAACTCGTCGTGTTTGGAGGACAAAGAATGCTGAGTTGCATCCAAAGAACACCATACCTACTGTGAAGCATGGGGGGTGGAAACATCATGCTTTGGGGCTGTTTTTCTGCAAAGGGACCAGGACGACTGATCCGTGTGAAGGAAAGAATGAATGGGGCCATGTATCGTGAGATTTTGAGTGAAAACCTCCTTCCATCAGCAAGGGCATTGAAGATGAAACGTGGCTGGGTCTTTCAGCATGACAATGATCCCAAACACACCGCCCGGGCAATGAAGGAGTGGCTTCGTAAGAAGCATTTCAAGGTCCTGGAGTGGCCTAGCCAGTCTCCAGATCTCAACCCCATAGAAAATCTTTGGAGGGAGATGAAAGTCCGTGTTGCCCAGCGACAGCCCCAAAACATCACTGCTCTAGAGGAGATCTGCATGGAGGAATGGGCCAAAATACCAGCAACAGTGTGTGAAAACCTTGTGAAAACTTACAGAAAACGTTTGACCTGTGTCATTGCCAACAAAGGGTATATAACAAAGTATTGAGAAACTTTTGTAATTGACCAAATACTTATTTTCCACCATAATTTGCAAATAAATTCATTAAAAATCCTACAATGTGATTTTCTGGAAAAAATATTCTCATTTTGTCTGTCATAGTTGACGTGTACCTATGATGAAAATTACAGGCCTCTCTCATCTTTTGAAGTGGGAGAACTTGCACAATTGGTGGCTGACTAAATACTTTTTTTCCCCACTGTAGAAGCAAACCAGATGGACATCATGGAAATGATCGGAGAGGTTGAGGGTAGAGGAAGTTCAGGAGTATAAACAACCAAAAGATAATTATTGTAAAATTGACTGTGTCCATAAAATGTATATAGTATGTATAAGCTGGAAGTAGAGGTCTAAGCGTTGCTGTTCACTAGTTTACTCCAATTACAGGAGGGGTGGTGGGGTTGGAAAGTAATAAAGGGAAATATATATATATATATATTTTAAAGGATGTATATACAGCTCTGGAAAAAATTAAGAGACCACTGCAAATGTTTCTTAAATCAGCATCTTGGGCCGTAGAGGACTGGAGTAAGGTAATCTTCTCTGATGAGTCCAATTTCCAGCTTTGCCCAACACCTGGTCGTCTAATGGTTAGACGGAGACCTGGAGAGGCCTACAAGCCACAGTGTCTTGCACCCACTGTGAAATTTGGTGGAGGATCGGTGATAATCTGGGGGTTCTTCAGCAATGCTCGAATCGGGCAGATTTGTCTTTGTGAAGAACGCATTAATCAAGCCACGTACAAGGTTGTCCTGGAAGAAAACTTGCTTCCTTTTGCTCTGACATTGTTCCCCAACTCTGAGGATTGGTTTTTCCAGCAGGACAATGCGCCATGCCACACAGCCAGATCAATCAAGGTGTGGATGGAGGACCACCAGATCAAGACCCTGTCATGGCCAGCCCAATCTCCAGACCTGAACCCCATTGAAAACTTCTGGAATGTGATCAAGAGGTAGATAGATGGTCACAAGCCATCAAACAAAGCCAAGCTGCTTGAATTTTTGGGCCAGGAGTGGCATAAAGTCACCCAACATCAATATGAAAGACTGGTGGAGAGCATGCCAAGACGCATGAAAGCTGTGATTGAAAATCAGGGTTATTCCACCAAATATTGATTTCTGAACTCTTCCTTAGTTAAAAAAATAGTATTGTGTTGTTTAAAAATGAACATGAACTTATTTTCTTTGCATTATTCGAGGTCTGACAACACTGCATCTTTTTTGTTATTTTGACCAGTTGTTATTTTCTGCAAATAAATGCTCTAAATGACAATATTTTTATTTGGAATTTGGGAGAAATGTTGTCAGTAGTTTATAGAATAAAACAAAAATGTTAATTTCACCCAAACCCATACCTATAAATAGTAAAACCAGAGAAACGTATATTTTTGCAGTGGTCTCTTAATTTTTTCCAGAGCTGTATATATGTATGTGTATGTATGTATATGTATGTATGTATGTACAGTGGGGAAAAAAAGTATTTAGTCAGCCACCAATTGTGCAAGTTCTCCCACTTAAAAAGATGAGAGAGGCCTGTAATTTTCATCATATGTACACGTCAACTATGACAGACAAATTGAGGAAAAAAAATCCAGAAACTCACATTGTAGGATTTTTAATGAATTTATTTGCAAATTATGGTGGAAAATAAGTATTTGGTCACCTACAAACAAGCAAGATTTCTGGCTCTCACAGACCTGTAACTTCTTCTTTAAGAGGCTCCTCTGTCCTCCACTCGTTACCTGTATTAATGGCACCTGTTTGAACTTGTTATCAGTATAAAAGACACCTGTCCACAACCTCAAACAGTCACACTCCAAACTCCACTATGGCCAAGACCAAAGAGCTGTCAAAGGACACCAGAAACAAAATTGTAGACCTGCACCAGGCTGGGAAGACTGAATCTGCAATAGGTAAGCAGCTTGGTTTGAAAAAATCTACTGTGGGAGCAATTATTAAGAAATGGAAGACATACAAGACCACTGATAATCTCCCTCGGTCTGGGGCTCCACGCAAGATCTCACCCAGTGGGGTCAAAATGATCACAAGAACGGTGAGCAAAAATCCCAGAACCACACGGGGGGACCTAGTGAATGACCTGCAGAGAGCTGGGACCAAAGTAACAAGCCTACCATCAGTAACACACTGCGCCGCCAGGGACTCAAATCCTGCAGTGTCAGACGTGTCCCCCTGCTTAAGCCAGTACATGTCCAGGCCCGTCTGAAGTTTGCTAGAGTGCATTTGGATGATCCAGAAGAGGATTGGGAGAATGTCATATGGTCAGATGAAACCAAAATATAACTTTTTGGTAAAAACTCAACTCGTTGTGTTTGGAGGACAAAGAATGCTGAGTTGCATCCAAAGAACACCATACCTACTGTGAAGCATGGGGGGTGGAAACATCATGCTTTGGGGCTGTTTTTTCTGCAAAGGGACCAGGACGACTGATCCGTGTAAAGGAAAGAATGAATGGGGCCATGTATCGTGAGATTTTGAGTGAAAACCTCCTTCCATCAGCAAGGGCATTGAAGATGACAAGTGGCTGGGTCTTTCAGCATGACAATGATCCCAAACACACCGCCCGGGCAATGAAGGAGTGGCTTCGTAAGAAGCATTTCAAGGTCCTGGAGTGGCCTAGCCAGTCTCCAGATCTCAATCCCATAGAAAATCTTTGGAGGGAGTTGAAAGTCTGTGTTGCCCAGTGACAGCCCCAAAACATCACTGCTCTAGAGGAGATCTGCATGGAGGAATGGGCCAAAATACCAGCAACAGTGTGTGAAAACCTTGTGAAGACTTACAGAAAACGTTTGACCTGTGTCATTGCCAACAAAGGGTATATAACAAAGTATTGAGAAACTTTTGTTATTGACCAAATACTTATTTTCCACCATCATTTGCCAATAAATTCATTAAAAATCCTACAATGTGATTTTCTGGATTATTTTTTCTCATTTTGTCTGTCATAGTTGACGTGTACCTATGATGAAAATTACAGGCCTCTCTCATCTTTTTAAGTGGGAGAACTTGCACAATTGGTGGCTGACTAAATACTTTTTTTCCCCACTGTATGTATGTGTATGAATGTGTATATATATATATATATATATATATATATATATACAGTCATGGCCAAAATTGTTGGCACCCCTGAAATTTTTCCAGAAAATGAAGTATTTCTCACAGAAAAGTATTGAAATTACACATGTTTTGCTATGCACATGTTTATTTCCTTTGTGTTTATTGGAATAACACAAAAAAAACAGGAAAAAGCAAATTTGACATAATTTCACACAAAACTCAAAAAATGGGCCGGACAAAATGATTGGCACCCTTAACTTAATATTTAGTTGCACACCCTTTGGAAAAAATAACTGAAATCAGTCGCTTCCTATAACCATCAATAAGCTTCTTACACCTCTCACCCGGAATTTTGGACCACTCTTCTTTTGCAAACTGCTCCAGGTCTCTCATATTGGATGGGTGCCTTTTCCCAACAGCAATTTTAAGATCTCTCCACAGGTGTTCAATGGGATTAAGATCTGGACTCATTGCTGGCCACTTCAGAACTCTCCAGCGCTTTGTTGCCATCCATTTCTGGGTGCTTTTTGAAGTATGTTTGGGGTCATTGTCCTGCTGGAAGACCCATGATCTCGGACGCAAACCCAGCTTTCTGACACTGGGCCCTACATTGCGACCCAAAATCCTTTGGTAATCCTCAGATTTCATGATGCCTTGCACACAGTCAAGGCACCCAGTGCCAGAGGCAGCAAAACAACCCCAAAACATCTTTGAACCTCCACCATATTTGACTGTAGGTACTGTGTTCTTTTCTTTGAAGGCTTCATTACATTTTCGGTAAACAGTAGAACGATGTGCTTTACCAAAAAGCTCTATCTTGGTCTCATCTGTCCATAAGACGTTCTCCCAGAAGGAATTTGGCTTACTCATGTACATTTTGGCAAACTGTAGTCTTGCTTTTTTATGTCTCTGTGTCAGCAGTGGGGTCCTCCTGGGTCTCCTGCCATAGCGTTTCATTTCATTCAAATTTCGACGTATAGTTCGCGCTGACACTGATGCACCCTGAGCCTGCAGGACAGCTTGAATTTCTTTGGAACTTGTTTGGGGCTGCTTATCCACCATCCGGACTATCCTGCGTTGCAACCTTTCATCAATTTTTCTCTTCCGTCCACGTCCAGGGAGATTAGCTACAGTGCCATGGGTTGCAAACTTCTTGATCATGTTGCGCACTGTGGACAAAGGAACATCTAGATCTCTGGAGATGGACTTGTAACCTTGAGATTGTTGATATTTTTCCACAATTTTGGTTCTCAAGTCCTCAGACAGTTCTCTTTTCCTCTTTCTGTTCTCCATGCTTAGTGTGGCACACACACAAACACAATGCAAAGACTGAGTCAACTTCTCTCCTTTTTATCTGCTTTCAGGTGTGATTTTTAGATTGCCCACACCTGTTACTTGCCCCAGGTGAGTTTAAAGGAGCATCACATGCTTGGAACAAACTTATTTATCCACAATTTTGAAAGGGTGCCAATAACTTTGTCCGGCCCATTTTTTGAGTTTTGTGTGAAATTATGTCAAATTGGCTTTTTTCCTGTTTTTTTTTGTGTTATTCCAATACACACAAAGGAAATAAACATGTGCATAGCAAAACATGTGTAATTTCAATACTTTTCTGTGAGAAATACTTCATTTTCTGGAAAAATTTCAGGGGTGCCAACAATTTTGGCCATGACTGTATATATATAGTTGAAGTCGGAAGTTTACATACACTTAGGTTGGAGTCATTAAAACTCGTTTTTCAACCACTCCACAACTTTCTTGTTAACAAACTTTAGTTTTGGCAAGTCGGTTAGGACATCTACTTTGTGCATGACACAAGTAATCTTTATTTACAGACAGATTATTTCACTGTATCACAATTCCAGTGGGTCAGAAGTTTACATACACTAAGTTGACTGTGCCTTTAAACAGCTTGGAAAATTGACTAATTGACATAATTTGAGTCAATTGGAGGTGTACCTGTGGATGTATTTCAAGGCCTACCTTCAAACTCAGTGCCTCTTTGCGTGACATCATCAATCCTGGCTGTCTCCTCTAATAGGATACAGTAAATGAATACTAGCTGGACATTGTTATACAACAGAGGTACTCAAGTACTATTTGAGAAGGTCCAATTACACAAGTGTCCTAGGTGGCAAAGTTCCGGATGGATATTGTCATTTATTGGCGTAGTAACTTTTCAAACTGTTCACTCCCCTCTTGTTTGCGGAGACAACATTTAGTCGTTTTAAAGCTCATTTCCTGTAATTCTACATATTTTGTCCTGGGGCGGAGAGACAATGTAGCAGTTTTAAAGCTAATTTCCTGCAATTCTACACTTTTACCATGTCTTATGTGTGTTCATATGATGCCTTGGGTCGAGGTCCGGCTGATATATATATTTTTTATTGTCTGGACCTGCGATCCGTATTGACCCCATTCTGTGGCTGGATCCGGACTGCAGTCCTCTGGTTGAGTATGGCTGTTATACAATATAATCAGAACATTTTGTTCCTCTCACATAATAGGTTCACCATCATACATGTAATTTAGTAGTTAAGATAGAACAGCTATGCACAGAGTGGATGCCTAGCTGTCATTTCCCCCACTCTGAAATACAGAATCAGTATCATACCATAGTCTCACTATTAATGAAATTAATGGGTGGGTTGGTGGGCGGGTGGGTGCGTGGCCTTCTCCTGCTCCATGCTGCCCTACCCTCCTCCACCGCACAGCAAGGTGACCCAGAACACCTTGACAGACAGGCCCATCTACACTCACACATATGACAGGTTACAGTCAACACAGTCTGGCTATACCTATATAATGGTAGGGGAAACATTGACTCTTATACAGCGTCTATAGAAGTCAACAGCCATGTATCAGGGAAACTTTTCAGAGTTGAGTTCACTGTTGATCCGACGATAGAGATGGATATTAGACTTGATCAATCACTCAGAATTGGACAACACTATTTGACAGATCAAAACGTAGGTAAACACTATTCGACAGATCAAAACGTAGGTAAACACTATTTGACAGATTAAAACGTAGGTAAACACTATTTGACAGATCAAAACGTAGGTAATCCTCACCCATTAATGTATCCTCCACTACGTCCTTCCACTTTTCACTGACGTGAGGCTCTGTGTTCTGTTCTTCTCTCCCAGCCGACTTTGATCTCCAGCGGGTGAAGGAATCCACTTACTTCTTCAGCTGAGAAGAACAGACAAACAAACAGACCAAAAGGAAGCAGAAGCCAAATGGAGGGATATGAGTGGGATTGACAGGCTTTGAGGCTGAACACTGGCAGGGCTGTGTGGGGCCTGGGAGGCTTTGAGGGCTTGTCTCCCTCAGACATCAGCTGATTGATCCACAGCCCGCTGGGCTAAGCCAAGGCCTTCTGAAGCAGCTCCATCGCTCATAATGACCCACAGCCAGCCACAGACCAGCCAGCCACAGACCAGTGTGGGAGGAGAGGAGGAGGAGAGAAGAGCAGCTCCCCCACTCTGGACTGGAGAGGATCTCTACAGAGCTCATTTATGGCCCATGCTTGGACTTTTACACCCCTGTTACATTTGTGTGGGTGTGGAAGTGGGTGTGAGAGAAAGTTTGTGTGTGTGTATGCATGAATGACATCCCTTGACAGAAAATGTGAGCTTTGTGTGTTATACTGTTTCATGTCTCCCGAGTGGCGCAGTGGTCTAAGGCACTGCAATGCAGTGCTAGCTGTGCCACTAGAGATCCTGGTTCGAATCCAGGCTCTGTCGTAGCTGGCCGTGACCGGGAGACCCATGGGGCGGCGCACAATTGGCCCAGTGTCGTCCAGGGTAGGGGAGGGAATGGCCAGCAGGGATGTAGCTCAGTTGGTAGAGCATGGCGTTTGCAACGCCAGGGTTGTGGGTTCGATTCCCACGGGGGGCCAGTATGAAAAACAAAAAACAAAATGTATGCACTAACTGTAAGTCGCTCTGGATAAGAGCGTCTGCTAAATGACTCAAATGTAAATGTAATGTGTTTCGCGCACCTGTGTGCGTCCTCGTCTTCTCAAGAACACCTCCACTACATAGTGAGCCAGAGACTAAGAGAGACTTCTAAGGGTGTGAGTGAGCAGGGATCAAATCAAATCAAATTTTATTTGACACATGCGCTGAATACAAGAGGTGTAGACCTTACAGTGAAATGCTTACTTACAAGTCCTTAACCAACAATGCAGTTTTAAGAATAATAAGTGTTAAGTAAAAAATAGATAGGTAAAAAATGTAAATAAATAACAAATAATTAAAGAGCAGCAGTAAAATAACAGTAGTGAGGCTACATACAGGGGGTACCGGTACAGCGTCAGTGTGCGGGGGCACAGGCTAGTCGAGGTAATTTAGGTAATAGGTACATGTAGGTAGAGTTAAAGTGACTATGCATAGATAATAAACAGAGAGTGGCAGCAACGTAAAAGAGGGGGTGGGCGGGGGACAATGCAAATAGTCCAGGTAACCATCAGTGTAGCCATCAGCGGAGTATCCCAGTGTGATTAGTGTGTGCCCTCCATCTCCCTCCCTCTCTGGGCAGAGTCAGGCAGCTCTCTCCCTCTCCCTCTCTCTCCACATGGCTCTGATCCACCCACTCCACCCCTCTGGCTAACACCTGGGTGATTAAGCACATGATCCTGCCTTTCATCGATTCAGAGGCATCTAGGAAGATGCCCACTCTGACATTTAGAGCCACACCTGATTTACCCCGCACGATTTACCCCACAGCTTCTATCTCAAGGCCATTATACTGTTAAATAGCATTCACTAGCCGGCTACCACCCGGTTACTCAACCCTGCACCTTAGAGGCTGCTGCCCTATATACATAGACATGGAATCACTGGCCACTTTAATAATGGAACACTAGTCACTTTAATAATGTTTACATACTGCTTTACTCATCTCATATGTATATACTGTATTCTATTTTACTGTATTTTAGTCAATGCCACTCCGACATTGCTCGTCCTAATATTTATGTATTTCTTAATTCCATTCTTTTACTTTTAGATTTAAAATAAAATCAAACTTTATTTGTCACATGCGCCGAATACAACAGGTGTAGACCTTACCGTGAAATGCTTACTTAGAAGCCCTTAACCAACAATGCAGTTCAAGAAAGAGTTAAGAAAATATTTACCAAATAAACTAAAGTAAAAAATTATCAAAAGTAACACAATAAAATAACAGCTTTGTGTGTATTGTTGTGAATTGTTTTATACTACTGCACTGTTGGAGCTAGGAACACAAGCATTTCGCTACACCCGCAATAACATCTGCTAAATATGTGTATGTCATGACTGTCTGTGAGATGTGGTAAACGAAGTCAGGCGCAGGACACAGAACTCTCGGATACGTACTTTTAATACGAAAAGGATCCAAAAGGACACAGAAAATATCTCCACGCAGGGAGGAAATAACCCGCTCACAAAATAGACAACCGTGAAGGGGAAAACAATCACACACAAAGTACAGATGAGAGACAGGGGTAATTATAAGGGAAACAATTAACATAATGACGAACAGGTGTAAACAATACAGACAAAACTAAACAAACACCGATAACATCGAACGGCAGTAGCTAGTACTCCGGGGACGACGAACGCCGAAGCCTGCCCGAGCAAGGAGGAGGAGCAGGCTCGGCAGAATCCGTGACAGTACCCCCCCCCTTGACGCGCGGAGCAGGGCGAGTTGGGTGACTCCGGTGGAACTCTGTCAACAGGGAGGGATCTAGGATGTCCCTCCTAGGGACCCAGCACCGTTCCTCCGGACCGTACCCCTCCCACTCCACGAGATACTGCAGACCCCCCATCCGACGCCTCGAATCCACGATGGAACGGACTGAGTACGCCGGAGCCCCTTCGATGTCTAGTGGGGGCGGAGGGGCGTCTCGTACCTCATTCTCCTGGAGTGGACCAGCTACCACCGGCCTGAGGAGAGACACATGGAACGGGGTTAATGCGATAATTAACAGGCAGCTGTAACCTATAACATACCTCGTTCAATCTCCTCAGGACTTTAAATGGCCCCACAAACCGCCGGCCCAGCTTCCGGCAGGGCAGGTGAAGGGGCAGGTTTCTGGTTGAGAGCCAGACCCGATCTCCCGGTGCATAAACCGGACCCTCACTGCGGTGGCGAACGGCGCTCGCCTTTTGCTGTCTGATGGCCCGCTGCAGATGGACGTGCGCAGCGTTCCATGTCTCCTCCGAGCACCGAAACCATTCATCCACCGCAGGAGCCTCGATCTGGCTCTGATGCCAAGGTGCCAGAACCGGCTGATAGCCCAACACACACTGGAAAGGAGTGAGATTAGTGGAGGAGTGGCGGAGTGAGTTTTGGGCTATCTCTGCCCAGGGAATATACCCCGACCACTCCTCCTGCCGGTCCTGGCAGTAGGACCTCAGAAACCTACCCACATCTTGGTTTACTCTCTCCACCTGCCCATTACCCTCAGGGTGAAAACCCGAGGTAAGGCTGATTGAGACCCCCAAACGTTCCATAAACGCCCTCCACACTCTAGAGGTGAACTGGGGACCCCGATCAGACACTATATCCTCAGGCACCCCGTAGTGCCGGAAAACGTGAGTAAACAGGGCTTCGGCCGTTTGTAGGGCTGTAGGAAGACCTGGCATAGGGATGAGACGGCAGGCCTTAGAAAACCGATCCACAACGACCAAGATCGTGGTATTCCCCTGGGAGTGGGGAAGGTCCGTGACAAAATCCACCGACAGGTGAGACCACGGCCGTTATGGAACGGGGAGAGGTTGTAACTCCCCCTGGGCAGGTGTCTAGGCGCCTTACACTGGGCGCACACCGAGCAGGAAGAAACGTAAACTCTCACGTCCTTAGCTAAGTTGGGCCACAAGTACTTCACGCTAAGAGAGTGCACCGTCCGACCAATACCAGGATGACCAGAGGAGGGTGACGTGTGAGCCCAATAAATCAGTCGGTCACGGACCTCGAGCGGCACGTACCTCCGTCCCTCTGGACACTCTGGGGGAGAAGGGTCGGTACGTAACGCCCGCTCGATTTCCGTGTCGACCTCCCACACCACCGGTGCCACGAGACAAGACTCCGGTAGTATGGGAGTGGGCTCAATGGACCTCTCCTCTGTGTCATATCGTCGGGACAGGGCGTCTGCCTTAACATTCTGTGACCCTGGGATATACGTGATCTTAAAGACAAACCGGGCCAGGAACATGGCCCACCTAGCCTGACGAGGGTTCAGTCTCTTCGCTGCCCGGATGTACTCCAGGTTACGATGGTCAGTCAGAATGAGAAAAGGGTGGTTAGCCCCCTCAAGCCAATGTCTCCACACCTTCAGGGCCTGGACCACAGCTAGCAGCTCCCTGTCCCCCACGTCATAATTGCGCTCCGCCGGACTGAGCTTCTTAGAATAGAAAGCACAGGGGCGGAGTTTTGGAGGTGTGCCCGAGCGCTGAGACAGTATAGCACCGATCCCCGCCTCGGACGCATCCACCTCGACTTGGAACGCCAAAGAGGGATCCGGATGTGCCAGCACCGGAGCTGAGGCGAACAGGTCCTTCAAATGACTAAACGCCCTGTCCGCCTCAGCCGACCACTGCAAACGCACCGGGCCCCCCTTTAGCAGGGAGGTAATGGGAGCCGCTACCTGTCCAAAACCCCGGATAAACCTCCGGTAGTAATTGGCAAAACCCAAAAACCGCTGCACCTCCTTTACTGTAGTTGGAGTCTGCCAATTACGCATGGCTGAAACGCGGTCAATCTCCATCTCCACCCCTGACGCAGACAACCGGTGTCCCAGGAAGGAGATGGACTCCTGGAAAAACAGACATTTCTCTGCCTTCACATACAGATCATGCTCCAACAGTCTACCCAGCACCCGACCTACCAGGGACACATGCTCGGTACGTGTAGCGGAGTATATCAGAATGTCATCAATATACACCACTACCCCCTGTCCATGCAAATCCCGGAATATCTTGTCTACAAATGATTGGAAGACTGAAGGAGCATTCATTAGACCGTATGGCATGATGATGTACTCATAGTGACCCGAGGTGGTACTGAAGGCTGTTTTCCACTCATCTCCCTCCCGAATGCGCACCAGGTTGTAAGCGCTCCTGAGATCCAATTTTGTGAAGAAGCGCGCCCCGTGTAATGACTCCGTCATACTAGCAATCAGAGGGAGAGGATAGCTGTATTTGATGGTGATCTGATTGAGACCACGGTAATCAATACACGGGCGTAAACCCCCATCCTTCTTCTTCACAAAAAAGAAACTTGAGGACGCAGGAGAAGTGGAAGGCCGTATGTATCCCTGTCTCAAGGATTCGGCGATGTATGTCTCCATAGCAGCCGTCTCCTCCTGAGACAGAGGATACACATGGCTGCGAGGGAGCGCCGCGCCAACCTGGAGGTCTATCGCACAATCCCCCTGTCGATGAGGTGGTAATTGAGTCGCCTTCTTCTTACAGAAGGCGCTTGCCAAATCGGCATACTCAGGAGGAATGTGCATTGTGGGCATTTGGTTCGGACACTCCACCGTCGTTGCCCCTACGGAAACACCTACACACCGCCCCACACACTGATCAGACCATCCCTTGAGAGCCCTCTGTTGCCATGAAATGTTGGGGTCATGAGATATTAACCAGGGAAGTCCCAACACCACTGGAAACGCAGGAGAGTCAATTAAATACAACTGTATAGTCTCCTCATGACCCTTCTGCATTTTCATCTTCAGTGGCGCTGTGACCTCCCTAATCAATCCCGACCCCAAAGGCCGGCTATCTAGGGCATGGATAGGGAAGGGCACATCGACTGGTAATATAGGGATCCCTAACTTATATGAGAAATGGCGATCGATAAAATTCCCAGCTGCGCCTGAATCGACTATGCTGGGAGTAAGAAGAAACTTCTGGAAACATCACTTGGATACACATATGAACAGCAGAGAGCTCTGGGTGAGTTGGGACCTTACTCACCGTGAATGACTCATCAGTGTGCTGCCTGCTGCCTCGAATCCGAGGAGACCCTCCCCAGCACCGAACCGCCGTGTGTCCTCGGCGGCCACAGTTGGTGCAGGGGACAGCCTCCTTCCTGGCCTCCCTACTACCAGCACCCCCGAGCTCCATAGGGCTCGGCTCGGAGGTGCTGGGGGATGGAATGGACGGCCCCAGCGATGGACGTCCGCGGGTAGCCAACAGGGTATCCAAGCGAATCGACATGTCCACCAGCTGATCGAAGCTTAGGTTGGTGTCCCTGCAGGCCAGCTCTCGACGAACGTCCTCCCTCAGGCTGCATCTGTAGTGGTCGATGAGGGCCCTCTCATTCCATCCCGAATTGGCAGCCAGAGTCCGGAAGTCCAGTGCGAATTCCTGCGTGCTCCTCCTCCCCTGTCTGAGGTGGAATAGACGCTCACCCGCCGCCTTCCCCTCCGGGGGATGATCGAACACTGCCCTGAAGCGGCAGGTGAACTCTGCATATTTCACAGTAGCGGCGTCTATCCCTCCCCACTCGGCGTTGGCCCACTCCAGTGCCTTGCCGGACAGACAGGAGATGAGGGCGGACACGCTCTCGTATCCCGAGGGTGCCGGGTGAATGGTTGCCAGGTAAAGTTCCACCTGGAGCAGGAAACCCTGACACCCGGCTGCGGTGCCATCATAAGCCCTCGGGAGCGAGAGCCGAATCCCACTGGACTCCGGATGTGAGACGATAGGAGTAGCCGATGGTGGTGGTATCGTTGGAGGAGGTGTGGGCAAACCTCCTCTCTCCCATCGTCCCAAAGTGTTCATAACGTTATCCATAGCGGCACCAAGATTTTGGAGCATCGCTGCCTGTTGTAGGACGCGCTCCTCGAGTTATCCAGTCGGTGCCGTCGCTCCTGCTGACTCCATGGTAAGGTGTGTGATTCTGTCACGACTGTCTGTGAGATGCGGTAAACGAAGTCAGGCGCAGGACACAGAACTCTCGGATACGTACTTTTAATACGAAAAGGATCCAAAAGGACACAGAAAATAACTCCACGCAGGGAGGAAATAACCTGCTCACAAAATAGACAACCGTGAAGGGGAAAACAATCACACACAAAGTACAGATGAGAGACAGGGGTAATTATAAGGGAAACAATTAACATAATGACGAACAGGTGTAAACAATACAGACAAAACTAAACAAACACCGATAACATCGAACGGCAGTAGCTAGTACTCCGGGGACGACGAACGCCGAAGCCTGCCCGAGCAAGGAGGAGGAGCAGCCTCGGCAGAATCTGTGACAGTGTATGTGACCAATAACATTTGATTTGAAGTTTACACCGGAGACAGTTACTCTCACTCACAGAGAGAGAGGGAAGAAAATAGAGATTATAGGTGAATAGAAGGAGTGATAGGAAAATTTGTATGTTTAGGGTAATGACTAAAATTGTTCCACCCCGAAACTGTGTATAACTGTGTTAGAGTTATAAAGACAATGAAACCACTAACAGAGAATATGGGTAGAAACTGTTGGAGGCCAACATACCATAGTAAGAGGGGACTTAGAAACTGCTGAAAACTATACTGTGGAAAGTCACAGGCTGCCTAAAGGTGGGCGGAGCAAAGTTCCTTTGTGTGAAGGCATATAAAAAGCCTGTGTGTGTTTTGAGCGCCAGAGCTCTCATGAATACAAATGGCTGATTTCTTACACACTGGAGAAGCTGTTTAATTCTTAATTAACTAGAGTCTTACAATCTCTTAGCTTAGTATTAGAGATAGAAATTCTCATGAAAATTGGTCCTTTGAGCCGGAAATCAATATCCGTTTTCTGTCGTTCCGGGGGACACCGAAAACCGTGCACGGGCGGATAATATATTCGTATAGACTAAGACTTGGCCTCTGAGACAGAGGGGTTATTTACAGGCCGGGGACAAAACTGGTGAACGACAGAAACGGTGACGATATCTAACCAAAATTGAGTCCCAGCTGCAAGAATAAGGTCAGTAATTTTTATTCATGGATTTTGGGGGGATTGATATCTTAAAACAGAAGTAGAAAAAAATTAGTGAGGGTAGTAATCCGTCGATAATCCAAAAAGAGATCGTCATCCGGTAGCCCGTTTTTAGACGTTTATCTAGAGAAAACCATGCGCCAGTATTCTGGTTAAATATAAAACGGGGGGGCCGGGTGTAGATCAAAAGAGAGGAAGGAAGTGGGTCCGCAATTGACTCAAGGTAATATAAACTAGTTAATATTGAGATTGTACAAGATACAGTCTTTACAATATAAACAGGAAGGGTGGTAATTATCATCGTGTGAGAGTCAAGAGTCATAAACAACTGTAGATTTGCCGTAACTCTATCTGTTTCATGAAACGGGAGCCTTACAAACTCCAGTAGTGTTAACAAATAATCATAAGGTTGTATACGTGTGAGACCTAATGATCCATCAAAAATCGCAATAATTAATTATTTCAAGGAAAGAATATACGATAAAACGTATAAGACATTAAGACCTAGTAATGTGTTAATAGGCATAAAATAATTGTACAAAATACTCAGGAGGAATATGAGAAATCTTGTTGGAGAAAAAGGTCACGTGTACGGGGGTGATCATATGACGTCAACACATTGAATTTTGGTCAAGCTTTCAGGGGGACATTATATTTGGGAAATGTAGAAGTAATGTAGGATTATGGTCAAATTGACCATAGTAAAATGTCAAAGATTGATAGGGTTAACGTTCCAAATTTGGGCACT
Organism: Coregonus clupeaformis; assembly: GCF_020615455.1. Classification (NCBI taxonomy): domain Eukaryota; kingdom Metazoa; phylum Chordata; class Actinopteri; order Salmoniformes; family Salmonidae; genus Coregonus; species Coregonus clupeaformis. The sequence continues at coordinate 30,463,754 of NC_059202.1, forward strand.
ATTATAGAAGAAAATATTCCTGTAGGTTGTACGAATATTGATTGTGTGTTGTGTGAATGTGATATGAAAGTCGTGTGAATATGAGAGTGTGTTTTATTTTGTCTACTAGGAAAAAATGGAAGAAGGTCCATGTTTTTTGTCTAAGGGTGTTAACCTTTGGGGCTTGCTGAAACGTGAGAGCGCTGTAAGGGATATTATGGGTTACGTTAAGTGCACGAGGATCAATGGTGGCTGTGGAGAAGGAAGTCATAGGGGGTTGGATGGATGGTATGAAAGGGCTAGATAGTTAGTGTTGCGAACTAGTGACGTTTAGAGTGGTGACAAAACTTGCTGTGCGACATGAAAGTAGTTGTTTAACTTGTTTTGCAAGGATAGCGGATTTTGTGGAGCGACGGGTAATGGTGTTTCGATGGTAAATGTTGTTGATATGGGTAGAGGGTCCCTGGTTTGAGCCCAGGTAGGGACAGAAAGCAAAAGTTTTACATTGATGCTATTGACCTAGATCACTAGATGAATTTACAACATTATACGGGAGAGATTTTCTTACCAACACATAGCGGATGGTAGAACATAGTAATTAAAGTTGCATCGATGTGAATAGATGTTTTGTTTATTTTGACTATCATTTAAAAATAATTTGTCATCTGTTAAGGTACCGTTATATGGAAAGTTAGCGATAGAGAAAAATAGATATTGTAGAGGGTTTACAAAGTAAGTAAGTTAATTGGGTGATGAGACGTGATGTTGAATTGGATTGTTTAATAAGACTGGTATTAAAATAATTATTTATATTTAGGTGAATGAAAATATGTTATTAGGTAGTATAGATTTGTGGAGCAATTTACTAATGACATGATTTCATAAGAGGGTGAAAGGAAGTAGTGATATTTGGGCTATATTGACATATGAAAGCATTGGGATGATATGAAGAACATGTCTAGATAGTTGAATATGGAATGTTATTTGATCATTGATAATTATTATTATTACATTATATCGTTTGTTTAAACAACATTGAGTTATGCAGACAGTTCATTAATTCTAAAAACAATAATCTGTTTATGGTACGTTGAACAATGGGATATAGTTGTTACTATTAGGATGATGGATTAAGTGAACATTTTTTGTAAGTTATGAAGTTATTAAACAATAGGTTGTTATTGTAAAACATCAATGCAACAGGTTGCGATGATTAAATTACTAGAAAGGGGTTATAGGTTTATATTAGAAGGTGTAGTGAACTTAATCAAATGTGGTATTATCTAGTGTCTTGTGAGTGGGAGTTTTTTTCCAGGATTGATGGAAGTCTACTATAGCATTACGTTAAGGGGAGAGTAGGAGACAACGTATCAAACAATTTTTGAATAGATGCATGGGATAAACTATCACGTCTTACTTAAGCGGAGTACGTGATTGTATTGGCTAATGACTGAAATATGACATTTACAGGGGTGACAGGAATAATAGAAGGGGAAACAGATTTTCCTATGTTGTTGATCAAGTAAACGATAATGGATCATTTGATATGGGATCACCTGGAGCAGATTTAGGGATTCAATAATCATTGTGAGATTTAAAATGGATATGATCTGAAGGATAATCAATTAAACATACTCATTATATACTAAGTGAAATTTGAGTGGTTTTCATATTTTGAGAGATTTTATATAATCTTTTTATGGAGTAGTTATGAGGAATTAGATTGGAACAAATGATTATTGATGAGATAGGACTGTGTATATCTGTATCATGTTTTGTGTGTACTTACTATCTTTGGATTACTGATTGTAATTGAATGTTAACAAAATGTATAATTTCTCTTCCAGGAGAAAGGGGATTTGCTTATCTCATTGGAATGTTGCCCAGGGCTAGGGGGAGCAGTTTAGTGAAGTTAGGCAGTATTAGGTCGTAAAAGGGAGCTACCACATGAAGTAAGGCCTGGCTATTTTTGTTTGTTGTTTTCAATTGGGTTTTTCAAATAAAACACAACACACATAGTATGATGTTTATAAAGGGTTGTTATTTTGATTTTAGGGGGTTTTCAACAGGTCAAAGATGATAAGTCTTAAAGGAGCACACACAGTGGCGTTTTTTTCTTTTTGACTGAGTTTTGGGTATACATGATTTCTTATGAGAATAAATGCCTTGAGGACTTAATGTACACTTGGGTTAAGTAACATTTATGAAATGTTTTGAATGATGGTAATGTTTAGTATACTATAGAATGGAGCAATTCTTTGAAGGATTTCAATGACCTCTGAACTCTGTTTTGACTTTCTAGTGTGAATTGATCATCCACACTGGTAATTCTAAAGGCATGAGAGGAGGACTTTAAGATATTTATTTTACCGAGTTGAGGGTAATTTATAATACTGTGAAAAGTGTGAAGAAGTTTATAATTTGGTAATAATATATATGATTCGAACCATAAAATAACAAAAGAGAGAGAGAGCTTTCCCTGAATGAGGGATACCTGTTGCTAGTCAATTGTACTAATCTTGGATTACTTTACGGGATAGAAGTAAGTTGAGGTATTATCAAATGTTGTCATTTTTATTTCATTTTTATTATAGTTTAATAAACAATTTTGGTATTTTGTTTTTGAAAGCATGAATCAGGTTGTGACTCATGTGTTCAGAAAAGGGGGTAGTAAATCAAATCAAATCAAATCAAATTTTATTGGCCACATGTGCCAACAGGTGCAGACATTACAGTGAAATGCTTACTTACAGCCCTTAACCAACAGTGCATTTATTTTTAATAAAAAAGTAGAATAAAACCAAAAAGTGTTGAGAAAAAAAGACCAGAAATAAAATAAAATAACAGTAGGGAGGCTATATATACAGGGGGGTACTGGTGCAGAGTCAATGTGCGAGGGCACCGGCTAGTTGAGGTAGTTGAAGTAATATGTACATGTGGGTAGAGTTAAAGTGACTATGCATAAATAATTAACAGAGTAGCAGCAGCGTAAAAAGATGGGGTGGGGGGGGCGGGGCAGTGCAAATAGTCTGGGTAGCCATGATTAGCTGTTTAGGAGTCTTATGGCTTGGGGGTAGAAGCTGTTGAGAAGTCTTTTGGACCTAGATTTGGCACTCTGGTACCGCTTGCCGTGCGGTAGCAGAGACAACAGTCTATGACTAGGGTGGCTGGAGTCTTTGACAATTTTGAGGGCCTTCCTCTGACACCGCCTGGTATAGAGGTCCTGGATGGCAGGAAGCTTGGCCCCAGTGATGTACTGGGCCATACGCACTACCCTCTGTAGTGCCTTACGGTCGGAGGCCAAGCAGTTGCCATACCAGGCGGTGATGCAACTGGTCAGGATGCTCTCGATGGTGCAGCTGTAGAATTTTTTGAGGATCTGAGGACCCATGCCAAATCTTTTCAGTCTCCTGAGGGGGAATAGGCTTTGTCGTGCCCTCTTCATGACTGTCTTGGTGTGTTTGGACCATGATAGTTCGTTGGTGATGTGGACACCAAGGAACTTGAAGCTCTCAACCTGTTCCAATACAGCCCTGTCGATGAGAATGGGGGCGTGCTCAGTCCTATTTTTTTTCCTGTAGTCCACAATCATCTCCTTTGTCTTGGTCACGTTGAGGGAGAGGTTGTTGTCCTAGCACCACACTGCCAGGTCTCTGACCTCCTCCCTATAGGCTGTCTCATCATTGTCGGTGATCAGGCCTAACACCATTGTGTCGTCAGCAAACTTAATGATGGTGTTGGAGTCGTGCTTGGCCACGCAGACGTGGGTGAACAGGGAGTACAAGAGCGGACTAAGCACGCACCCCTTAGGGGTCCCCGTGTTGAGGATCAGCGTGGCAGATGTGTTGTTGCCTACCCTTACCACCTGGGGGCGGCCCATCAGGAAGTCCTGGATCCAGTTGCAGAGGGAGGTGTTTAGTCCCAGGGTCCTTAGCTTAGTGATGAGCTTTGTGGGCACTATGGTGTTGAACGCTGAGCTGTAGTCAATGAACAGCATTCTCACATAGGTGTTCCTTTTGTCCAGGTGGGAAAGGGCAGTGTTGAGTGCAATAGAGATTGCGTCATCTGTGGAACTGTTGGGGCGTTATGCAAATTGGAGTGGGTCTAGGGTTTCTGGGATGATGGTGTTGATGTGAACCATGCCAGCCTTTCAATGCACTTCATGGCTACTGACGTGAGTGCTACGGGAATTTAGCCACCCCTACTCTTACAATAAGTGCCATGGGATCTTTAGTGACCACAGAGTCAGGACACCCGTTTAACATCCCATCCAGAAAGACTGCACCCTATACAGGGCAATGTCCCCAATCACTGCCCTGGGGCATTGGGATATTTATTTAGACCAGAGGAAAGAGGCCTCCTACTGGCCCTCCAACATCACTTCCAACACCACTTCAAGCAGCATCTGGTCTCCCACCCAGGGACCAACCAGGACCAACCCTGCTTAACTTCAGAGGCAAGCCAGCAGTGGGATGCAGGGTGGTATGGTGTTGAGTTGATGTTCAAAGGCAAATGTAGGCTAGACCCAAACAGAGTTGGCTGTGTGAGGGAGGACGTCATGAAATATGGATTGTCCTGCAATAGAAAATGCCACCATTTTTCTGCCTATCAACTGTAAAGCTGATTGTTGAAAGCTTGCTTTTTACCATGAGTCTGGCACATTTACAATTGTATGTAGCTTTGATAAATTGTTCAGTGTTGCAGTTGAAAATGAACACTTCTGGGAAACAACAGTAAAAAAAAAACTAAATAAATATTACTGCACATTGCATAACTAGCAATATGTGCCATCTGTCTCCTGAGATTGTTTACCAACCCACAGGGCACACACTGCCCAGAAAACCGGGAACATTTCCAGAACATTAACTAAGATTCCCATTAAGTTTTAGTTAGGGTTTTATCTAACATTAGGATGATAACATCCCAAAAACATTCAAAGAATGTTTTACATGAAATATGTTTTACATTAAATGTCCTTGGAATGTTCTCCTAACATTCACTAAAATGTTGTGCACAACATATTTAACAACCACCACAGAACATTCCTCAAAAGTTCTCATTAGGTTTCCAGGTAATGTAATAACAGACAATGTACCAGTAATGTTTTCCCAGTGTAGTGTCGAGTTAACGTTGCTAATTATGCTGTGATGACAAGGAGGACCCGCTGACACTGTATTTTCATCATAAGGTTTATTCATAACAAAGGGTTACAGCGTCGATTTACAGATACCTGCAGATACCCGGAGAATAATCGCCCCATCTCTAATATGATTATTTTGACCTCTTTTGTCTTTACTGTGGTATATATTCTATGTAATCTGATATGGGTGTTCCCCTACAGACCAATCACCTATCTCCACACAACATACTTCCTCTGTTCTATGGTGTTCCTCTAAAACTGAATAAACATCCTCTCAGGTTCCACTTGAAAACATTAGCAAAGTCATAATTCTTCATACACTACATATTCCCCCCTTCGAGACAAATTAAGTCTCGAAAACAAAAAGAATAGGATTATGACAAGTAACAATTTATCTTATTGAGTATCTTTAACAATAAACCAAAAACAAATATATTTCTATGAAATATGAACAAATCTTTATGGAGTGTGAATACATTTCTATGAAATATTAACAAATCTCTATGGAGTGTGAGAGTGAAAAACCTGTCTGGCAGCCTTCTTTCCAAATATCCATTCATCAATCAAGACAGTAAAATTCTCTCACGGCCCCTCTGCCCCAGGCAACCACCTAAGTACTCCAGATCAATTCATAAATCTGTATCAATGCATTTGAAACTATGATGCAATTAAATACACATGAAAGCCCCAGCAAACAAAATACTATCCAAAATGTCCACACTCAGGCTGGTCGACCCATCGGACCCTACTGTGGATTCTCTCTATCCCTGCCTAGACTCCATGTCCCTAAGCATTCACGAAATAAACAAAAACATCTGAGATCCCCACATGTATCCAATAACAGCAAATATCATTCTACAAAAATTTATACAGAAAGAATATGACACAAATTATGTATTACACATGCAAATATGTCTATATATCATTGCAGACACTGGAATGTAGTCCACTACACTTCATCTCCTTAGCAGTGTCGACTTCCAATGCATCGTCGATGATGGAATCTGAACATTTCCACACCTTCCTTGTTCCATCTCCTCCAGTCCCTTCATTTTATCCTTTCATATTGTCCTTGTTTGAGCATTTGAATCTCTACATATTCCCCCAAATGCTTCTGGAAGAAAAGAAAAGACCAAACAGTATCTTTTGCAAAACAACACATTCAAATTAAAACATCAATATCAACTAAGAATATAAAAATGATATATAAAATGATATATAAATTAATCACATTCTATTTCCCCCCCTTTGATTCATAACAAAATACTAAAATCACACTAATATTGAAAAACATTTGAAAAATGATGAGATAATCAAAATGGATATTTATCCATCAATACTCCATCCAGTCCCACTTGTCCATCTTCATCCAGATCAGGAACAGTCAACAACGGCATCTGAGTGTTGTCTCCAGGCATCACAACTCCAACCCATCTCAATATCATAGCCTTCGCAAAGGTCAGTAACAAAGTACAAAAGCAAAACATCACACACAGTGCTATCAGAGCTGCTACTAAAATCTGAACCATCACTGCTCCCACTGGGCCTAACTGATCTTGCAACCAAGTCTTCGCTGACCATCCAGCTCCTTCAGATCTACCAAATGCATCCCTTATATTCTTCAATGCATCTATAACACTAGTGATATTATCGGAACTATCTGGGATCAGAGTATAACAATCATCCCCCATCAAATTCATAGCCAAACATAAGCCACCTTGTTTTGCTAGAATATAGTCAAGAGCCATGTCATGTTTCAACAGCGTCAGTCTGTGACTTCTTTGAGTATTCGACAGAAGGTTAAATCCTCTTATCGTTTCATTTGCAAAACCCTGCAAAGTATTGGTAATATTATCAATATGATCTGCCAAAAATGTTACACCATACCATGGAAAAAGTCCCAGTCCCCACTTCTCTCCTAGACTTATCCTCCAATGGTAGGCTTCCAGACTATGAAATTCCTCTAAAATTGGTGCTGGAGCTATCGGCTCCCTTGTAATCAAATGTGATATATTTATGGCTTTAATAACTGTCAATGTTGAAAGAGTTAAATTGCTTCTCACTGTTGTTATAATATGCTAAAGTGTTGATGTCATTGTCGTTGTTTCATCTAGTTTCCCCAAAGCTTTGAACTCTTTACTTGTATTTCCATCTATCACCACTAGTGTCACTACATTAACTCTCAGTCCCAACTCTAATCCCTCACTTTCAAACTTTTCATTATAAAAAATACACCTTATAATCACCTTCATCTTCCTGCTGGGAATTGTAAATATAGATACTGCAATCACCCTCAATCTTCTCTTCTCATTCATTCAGCAATGCATACTTTCTCAATGCAACTGCTCCTAACAGATCTAAACTCCTATCATATCTATCTTCCCACTAAACTCTAAATTTCCTTCACCACTGTTCTCTCTCTCTTACTACTAACTAACATTGAAGCTTAGCTTACTGTCCTAGAGTTCCTTCAACCCTAGTTCTCTAAACTTTTTAATCTGACTTTTCTCCTAACTTTTAAAAACCCATTCCACTGATTCATTCACAAAATCCTTTCCCACTAATTTTTCAAAATTTGTGATCGGGAATTCCCCACCTGCTTATGACTTCTTTACACACAGACTTGGCAAACGACTGAGCATCTTTTAGCCTAATTTGACATCTTATGCACCTCTTGATGTAGGAATGTAACCAAGAATAACAGAAACAACTTGTAAACATTATTTTACAGACAGATTGTCCTATAGGAAGGAGGACAATCTTTTCAAGCAAATATGATTCCCAAAAACCATACTCTTTTATAATCTTCTACCAGACAGCCGTCTGGTGTACATCTTATTGTACAGTTCAACTTACACAATGCTTCTCTTCCCAACAATGCAATAGGTATATATTCTGATAGCAGTATGGGTATTTTAATTTTCTTGATTTTTATAGCAGAGCTCAATTGGTTCCTTTAAGAGTAATCAACTGTTTTACTCCCTCAAATCCCTATCCTAATTAGTCAATTTTACATAGTGAGATGTGTAACCTCTTCAGGCTGAACACAGATAAAAGCTTTTCCGCTATTCACCATCACTTCTCATAGTCCTTTGTTTTCACTTCAATTGTTGGATCTTTTTCCTAATTGGTGCTACCAGCTGACACCCCCCTTCGGATCTTCTAGGCACCTCTAGAATCCTTGCTCCTTTAAGGGTTCACCTGTCCTCCAGATGATCTTCACTTGCTCCTGTATCTTCCTCTGAAATTCTTTCTTTCCAGAAACTATCTATGGATATGAAACAACTTGTACCACTAGTTGTGGCTGATACAATTGCATTTGACCTTGTTCAGTTGAAGCTGTGGCAGTAATTGTTGATTTGGTTCACACTGATTCTTCATAACCAAAGCTTTTCTTCTCCTTCTTCTTCTCCCCCAGTTGTATTTCATCAAGCTTTCTGAGAGTTTCTTGGTCCTGTTCTTTCTTGTTGTTTACATATCGGTATTCTTCAAAAGGCTTATATTCTAAGTTTTGTCCTCGAAATATCATCTTCCATCATCTTCTTACTTTTGCTCTCTTTCCTTTCCTCAATGTATTCTTCTCCTCCAATTCTTGGGATCCTTTTCTCAGCAGTTTTTTCCTCTTCTCTTCTGTATCTTCAGCTTCTTGAGTTGTTCTTCCAGTTCTCTTTTTGTCTTCTAAATTATTCCCCTTATCCAGGCATAATACACATCAGTCTATATCTCTTTCTATTTCTTCTTTACTAATCATTGTAGAATAAAATCCTCTTGAACATGAAGCACCTTTAATCTCCAAATCTTCATCGCTGTCTTCATCTTTGCTTTCATCAGAACTCGAATCTCTTGTATCCTTCTTCCTTCAACTTCCATCAGAGATCAAATCTCTAGTATCCTTCTTCTTTCCTCTCTTGCCAACTTTCTTCTAATCACAGAGTCATATCCAGCCATGATCTCTTCTCAATCACTCTGATCATCATCATCATCTTCATCATCTTCATCTTCAAGTTCCATCTTCCTTAACCTCATTCTTCTCTTAGTTTCCAGACATCTCATTTTCTTCTTCTTTTGGAGTTTTGGATTCATCTTTATCATCGTTTCTGCTTATCCTCTCTCTATTATTCGTTCATCTTCATCATGTTGATGACATCAGGGTTAAGATTCCTTCTACTAGCTATGGTTGTTCAATGTCAGGCCAACTTTTATTCCCTTTTCCAGATAACCTTTAGTTAATGGTATTGCAATGTTTACTATTTTCAACTATATCAACAGGTGTAATTACTTTCATAGTTCTGATGTCCTTTTTCCCCCATGTAACAACTATTTTATATTCCTTTATTGTACATTATTTTTTATTTTAGACTATATAGCCTATAGCTTCCTCCCTATTTTTTCTTTCAAAAATTTATATTTTTATTTTAATTTTTTCTCTTCCCCAAATTAATTAATTAATCAATTAATTTATTCATCAATTTATTAATTTTTTCATTTTATTTTATTTTACCAAATTATTGATTAGTGGCAATCTTACCACATCCGATCAGGAAAGTAAATGCAAGTAGTCAACTTCAGAGCAATCCAAAAAATAAAGACCTCTAATCCAGCAACACTACAGTACTCACAAACTCATTGCTTAATAAGCATCCAATTACCTTAATTTTACAGAATAATGTCAGTACTCGATTCCCCCACTCAACTCTAATCAAACCCACTCATGCACAAAAACTCCAATATGCAATTCTGATTTTCATCAATTGATCAGTCTTTTGCCAAGTCCCTGTGAAATTGTCATAACATCAAATATGCTAGGCACACAAATTATCCTTTATAGGAAGGTAGGTTTTTGTAAACAAAACAGTACTGGCCTTGATTTTGACTTGATCCTGTCGCAGCAGACTCTGTCGCATCACACCCTGTCGCATGATGTACACGTCAGCACTTCCGCTCTCTCTCTCTCCTCTCCCTCCTTATCGTCTCTCATATCACAAAAGAACAAAGAAACAGACAAGAATTTAGTAGTTTATGCAGTCACTGAGTTATTACAAACATTCAATATTCCTCCGTTCACATTCGCGCTAAGAATTAACTCAGGAATCGTATAAATAGCTCAATAACATTTTAGTTTATTTATTTATTTAATTATTATTATTATTATTTATTTATTTTTTTCGTCGACATATCTCTCTCATTTATCAATTCAATAGGTCTCAAGAAAACAGTTTAATCGTCAAACAGCCGATGTAACAACCAGAATACACTATTAGCCTCTAAATCTCTACCTCTTTGTTCGTCTGTATCTCCCCGCAGAGGAGTGTAGGCAGAGGAGTGGCATATTTACCCCTACGTCACTCTAGAGACATAAAATCACGCGCATGCGCAGTACATTCATCACTATGATTTCACAGTGGAAGGAGCTCTCTCCCAGCTCTCTCCAAGCCAGACAACAGAAAGTTAACAGTCCCGCTATACCTCCTCTCTTTTACCCCTCATAGACAAACAATAACACTTAACAGAGCTCACAAATCATAGGACTCAAATCCCACTATTCTAAACACAGTTCTGGAGGCTCGATCCATTCCAATGGACCTCCAAGGTAAAAATACCGCACGCAGCACGCATCAATTTAGCATGTAGCATGTATAAGTTAGCATGTAGCATGAAGCATTTAGCATGTAGCATTTTGCATTTTAACCTCCGCCGCGTCGTAAAATTCCTTTGTCCTCTAAATTTCTGCTACCACGAGTTCCCGCGGAAATCCAATGAGCGGTCACATCAATCAAGTCCCCTGGACTTACCTAACTTCACCTAACGTGTTATAAGGATTTTTGGCCCATCCTAATGATCACCTCCTTAAGAGGGTTTTTCCATAGATTCGCAGCGGTTCTAAGTTACACACATATACCTTGGCCTTATTCCTCTCAATCTATTCTTCTTGAACTTTTATTCAAGCAAAATATCCCTATAGACACTCCCCCCTTTTTGCGTTGTTTACCAGCGCAAACAAATTTAGAACGGACTCCTATCTCACAGCACATCAGCAACGCACACACGCGAGTTCTTTAACGGTGCATTCTTTCAACGCACACACACAGACACACGAACTGACCAGAGCCCAAAGTAGCGAGAAAACTCACCCTTATCTGCCTCTGAAGCCAGAGTCAGCTCGGCGCCCATGAATGGAACGCTGAGGAAAAACGCAATTCCTTCCAAATCCTCGCCGCCATTTTATAGTGTCAAGTTAACGTTGCTAATTATGCTGTGATGACAAGGAGGACCCGCTGACGCTGTATTTTCATCATAAGGTTTATTCATAACAAAGGGTTACAGCGTCGATTTACAGATACCTGCAGATACCCGGAGAATAATCGCCCCATCTCTAATATGATTATTCTGACCTCTTTTGTCTTTACTGTGGTATATATTCTATGTAATCTGATATGGGTGTTCCCCTACAGACCAATCACCTATCTCCACACAACAGACTTCCTCTGTTCTATGGTGTTCCTCTAAAACTGAATAAACATCCTCTCAGGTTCCACTTGAAAACATTAGCAAAGTCATAATTCTTCATACACTACACCAGCAAACCAAAATTGGTTCTGTGAAAGTACTCAAAACATTAGTTTGGTTCTCACAACAAAAAAACTGTCCAGTCATGCTGATGATTATACAATGTTTATACAATGTTTGTATAAAGCATTCGCCTGAAGTTGCAAGAACGTTCCCAGAAAACATTTTGTCAATTCTTAAAAGGTTCCCAGAATGTTTCATTAGATTGTGGAAACAGTCTGGTGAGAACATTGTGGGGACATCACAAAACATATGTTCCCAAAACACATAGCCCTTGGTTTATTCCACATTTTGTTGTGTTACAGCCTGAATTCAAAATTGATTACATGTATTTATTTTTCTCACCCATCTACACACAATACCCCAAAATCACAGTGAAAACATGTTTTTAGAATTTTTTGCTAATGTATTGAAAATGAAATACAGAATTATCTCATTTACATAACTATTCACACCCCTGAGTCAATATTTTGTAGAAGCACCTTTGGCAGCAATTACAGCTGTGAGTCTTTATGGGTAAGTCTCTAAGAGCTTTGCACACCTGGATTGTACAATATTTGCACATTATTCTTTTAAAATTCTTCGAAATATGTCAAGTTGGTTGTTGATCATTGCTAGACAGCCCTTTTCAAGCCTTGCCATACATTTTCAAGCCGATTTAAGTCTAAACTGTAACTAGGCCACTCTGGTACATTCAATGTTGTCTTGTTAAGCAACAAATTTGACATTTTAGTCATTTAGCAGACGCTCTTATCCAGAGCGACTTACAGTTAGTGAGTGCATACATTTTCATACTGGCCCCCCGTGGGAAACGAACCCACAACCCTGGCGTTGCAAGCGCCATGCTCTACCAACTGAGCTACAGTGTATATTTGACCTTGTGTTTTAGGTTATTGTCTCCCAGTGTCTTTTGGAAAGCAGACTGAACCAGATTTTCCTCTAGGATTTTGCCTGTTCTTATATCTACGTATATTCCATTAATTTTATCTCCCCAAAAAACTCTCTAGTCCTTGCCGATGACAAGCATTCCCATAACATGATGCAGCCACCATCATGCTTGAAAATATGAATAGTGGTACTCAGTGATGGGTTGTGTTGGATTTGTCCCAAGCATAATGCTTTGTATTCAGGACATAATGTTAATTTCTTTGCCACATGTATTGCAGTTTTACTCTAGTGCCTTATTGCAAACAGGATGAATGTTTTGGAATATTTTTATTCTGTACAGGCTTCCTTCTTTTCACTCTGTCATTTAGGTTAGTATTGTGGAGTAACTACAATGTTGTTGATCCATCCTCAGTTTTATCCTATCACAGCCATTAAAACTCTGTAACCGTGTTAAAGTCACCATTTGCCTCATGGTGAAATCCCTGAGCAGTTTCCTTCTTTTCCGGCAACGGAGTTAGGAAGGATGCCTGTATCTTTGTAGTGACTGGGTGTATTGATACACCATTGGAAGTGTAATTAATAACTTCACCATCCTCAAAGGGGTATTCATTGTCTGCTTAAAAAAGTTTTTTACCGATCTACCAATAGGTGCCCTTCTTTGCGAGGCATTGCAAAAAACCCTGGTCTTTGTGGTTGAATCTTTATTTGAAATTCACTGCTCGACTTAGGGACCTTACAGATAATTGTATTTGTGGGGTACAGAGCTGAGATAGTCATTCAAAAATCATGTTAAACACTGTTATTGCACACAGTGAGTCCATGCTACTTATTATGTGACTTGTTAAGTACATTTTTACTCCTGAACTTATATAGGCTTGCAATAACAAAGGGGTTGAACACTTATTGATTAATTAATTTATAAAAACATAATTCCACTTTGATTATGGGGTATTGTGTGTAAGCCAATGACACAAAAAGGATGTCTTTATTTCATCAAGATTTAGAAATTCTGAATTTAGACTAACTGTATTTACGGTTCAACTTTTAAAAACACATCTCATCATGTAGGCTACACCCTTGAGATGTTGGCTAGAGCAAACGTGCCAATACCACAGTGGGCACATTCGTTATATAACGCAACATTTCTTGTGACAAAACCATCTGTAGAGTTGAAAGTGCAACGGAAACCCATTTAACTTGGAAATGTAACTGCAAAAGTAATTTTTATGTGCACTACCTCATCACGCACAGACTTTTCTCCACAACAAGTCAATCTGATGGAAATACATCGCTGGTGGGAAAATGTGCATATTTTATTTCTGCAGATTTTAAAATATTTGCATGAAAATCTGTCGCCAATTGGATGGAAACCTAGCTACTGTGGGAATGTTTTGAGCAACCTCTGTGAATATCATAAGAATATTCTTGCCAGACAACTCCCAGACAACTCCCATAACTTAATTAAATGTTCTGGGAACCTTTAAATAACTTACACCTGGTGTTCTGTCAACATTCTTACAACATTCTAGGAATGTCCTGTGCAACAAGGACTACAATACAAACTACACAGACAGGGTCACATCATTCATCAGTATGAGTGAGGAGTACTTCATCCCATCAAATACTTTTCTATCACACAGCAATGACAAGCCATGGTTCACTGGTGAGCTTAGGGCTCTCTGCAGAGCCAAAGAAGAAGCCCACATGGCTCTCCGTTCTGCCAAAGAGGAAGACCACAGGAGCAAGACCAGGAACCTTTATAGAGAGGCCAAGAAAAAGCTAAACGCAGGAATTAAGGCAGCCAAACTGCAGTATAAAGTCAGGCTAGAGCAACAGTTCTCCAGCAACAACTGCTCGTCTGTCTGGAAAGGACTAAAACAAATCACCAACTACAAACCAAAAGCTCCCCCGATGGTAGACGATCCCTCACTGCCGAATAAAGTAAACTAGTTTTACTGCAGATTTGACTCACAAAGGCCCCTCAATCACCAGGACAATACCCCCCTCCACCTTGCCCTCCTTGCCACTTCACCTCTCACCCATTTACCCCACCCTTCCCTTCCCCATTCCTCTCCAGGCACCTCTGTCCTCTACCCCTCTGCCATCCCAGGAACACCCCACCCTCTCTCCCACCCTCCCCCTTCCGCCACCCCTGGTCATCACAGAGCAGGAGGTCAACAGACTTTAGGAAACAGAACAGCAGGAAGGCTGCCGGCCCAGACAAGGTCTCTCCAGCCACATTTAAGCACTGCGCTGACCAGCTCTCCCATGTTGTTACAGACATATTCAACCAGTCACTACCTCAACGCACTAATCCTGAATGTTTCAAATTCTCCATCATTGTTCTAGTCCCCCAAAAAACAAAAAGTGTCCTGCCTGAATGACTACAGACCTTTAGTGCTCACCTCAGCCATCATGAAAACATTTGAGCGCCTGGTACTGTCCCATCTCAAAACCATCACTTATGCTTCAATCAACCCACCGTAGCACTCACTTCTGTCATCATGAAGTGCTTTGAGAGGATAGTTAAGGATCATATTACCTCTACCTTACCTTACCTGACACCCTAGACCCACTTCAATTTGCTTACCGCCCCAATAGATCCACAAACGATTCAATTGCCATCGCACTGCACACTGCTCTATTTCATCTGGACAAGAGGAATACCTACGTCAGAATGCTGTTCATTGACTATAGCTCAGCCTTCAACACCATAGTACCCTCCAAGCTCATCATTAAGCTCAGGGCCCTGGGTCTGAACCCTGCCTTGTGCAACTGGTCCTGGACTTCCTGATGGGCCGCCCGCAGGTGGTGAAGGTAGGAAACAACATCTCCACTTCGCTGATCCTCAACACAGGGGCCCCACAAGGGTGCGTGCTCAGCCCCCTCCTGTACTCCCTGTTCAGACCTGACTGCGTGGCCACGCACGCCTCCAACTCAATCATCAAGTTTGCAGATGACACAACAGTAGTAGGCCTGATTACCAACAATGACGAGACAGCCTACAGGGAGGAGGTGAGGGCCCTGGTGGAGTGGTGCCAGGAAAATAACCTCTCCCTCAACGTCAACAAAACAAAGGAGCTGATCGTTGACTACAGGAAACAGCAGAGGGAGCACGCCCCTATCCACATCGACGGGACCGCAGTGGAGAAGGTGGAAAGCTTCAAGTCCCTCGGTGTGCACATCACTGACATTTTACATTTTAGTCATTTAGCAGACGCTCTTATCCAGAGCGACTTACAGTTAGTGAATACATATTATTATAATTTTTTATACTGGCCCCCCGTGGGAATCGAACCCACAACCCTGGCGTTGCAAACACCATGCTCTATCAACTGAGCTACATCCCTGCCGGCCATTCCCTCCCCTACCCTGGACAACGCTGGGCCAATTGTGCGCCGCCCATGAGTCTCCCGGTCGCGGCCAGCTGCGACAGAGCCTGGATTCGAACCAGGATCTCTAGTGGCACAGTTAGCACTGCGATGCAGTGCCTTAGACCACTGCGCCACTCAGGAGTTGACAATCTGAAATGGTCCACCCACACAGACAGTGTGGTGAAGAAGGCGTAACACTGCCTCTTCAACCTCAGGAGGCTGAAGAAATTCGGCTTGACCCCTCTTCAAAGGGGGTGACACTCTAGATCCAAACTGCTACAGACCTATATCCATCCTGCCCTGCCTTTCGAAAGTATTTGAAAGCCAAGTTAACAAACAGATCACCAACCATTTCGAATACCACCGTACCTTCTCCGCTATGCAATCCGGTTTCCGAGCTGGTCATGGGTGCACTTCAGCCACACTCAAGGTCCTAAACGATATTATAACTGTGATTGATAATAGACAGTACTGTGCAGCCGTCTTCATCGACCTGGCCAAGGCTTTCAACTCTGTCAACCACCGCATTCTTATTGGCAGACTAAATAGCCTTGGTTTCTCAAATGACTGCCTCGCCTGGTTCACCAACTACTTCTCGGATAGAGTTCAGTGTGTCAAATCGGAGGGCCTGTTGTCTGGACCTATGGCAGTCTCTATGGGGGTGCCACAGGGTTCAATTCTTGGGCCGACACATTTCTCCGTGTATATCAATGATGTCGCTCTTGCTGTTGGTGACTCTCAGATCCACCTCTACGCAGACGACACCATTTTGTATACATCTGGCCCTTCATTGAACACTGTGTTAACAAACCTCCAAACGAGCTTCAATGCCATACAACACTCCTTCAGTAGCCTCCAACTGCTCTTAAACACTAGTAAAACTAAATGCATGCTTTTCAATCGAACGCTGCTGGCACCCGCCCACCCGACTAGAATCACCACTCTCGACGGGTCTGACCTAGAGTATGTGGACAACTACAAATACCTAGGTGTCTGGTTAGACTGTAAACTCTCCTTCCAGACTCACATAAAGAATCTCCAATCCAAAGTTAAATCTAGAATCGGCTTCCTATTTCGCAAAAAAGCCTCCTTCACTCATGCTGCCAAACATGCCCTCGTAAAACTGACTATCCTACCGATCCTTGACTTCGGCGATGTCATTTACAAAATAGCCTCCAACACTCTACTTAGCAAATTGGATGTAGTCTATCACAGTGCCATCCGTTTTGTCTCCAAAGCCCCATACACTACCCACCACTGTGACCTGTACGCTCTTGTTGGCTGGTCCTCACTACATGTTCGTCGTCAAACCCACTGGCTCCAGGCCATCTATAAATCACTGCTAGGCAAATCCCCGCCTTATCTTAGCTCATTGGTCACCATAGCAGCACCCACCCGTAGTCTGCGCTCCAGCAGGTATATCTCACTGGTCATTCCCAAAGCCAACACCTCCTTTGGCCGCCATTCCTTCCAGTTCTCTGCTGCCAATGACTGGAACGAATTGCAAAAATCTCTGAAGCTGGAGACTCTTATCTCCCTCAATAACTTTAAACATCAGTTGTCAGAGCACCTTACCGATCACTGCACCTGTACACAGCCCATCTGAAATTAGCCCACCCAACTACCTCATCCCTATATTGTTATTTATTTTGCTCTTTTGCACCCCAGTATCTCTATTTGCACATAATCTCTTGTACATCTAGCATTCCAGTGTTAATACTATTGTAACTATTTTGCACTATAGCCTATTTATTGCCTTACCTCCATAACTTGCTACATTTGCACACACTGTATATATATTTTCTGTTGTATTTTTGACTTTATGTTTTTTACCCCATATGTAACTCTGTGTTGTTTTTATTGCACTGCTTTGCTTTATCTTGGCCAGGTCGCAGTTGTAAATGAGAACCTGTTCTCAACTGGCTTACCTGGTTAAATAAAGGTGAAATAAAAAAATAAAAAATAAAAAATAAAAAAAAAGACCCTCACAAACATTTACAGATGCGCAATTGAGAGCATCCTGTCGGGCTGTATCACCGCCTGGTACGTTAACTGCACCGCCCGCAACTGCAGGGCTCTCCAGAGGGTGGTGCGGTCTGCCCAACACATCACCCGGGGCACACTGCCTACCCTCCAGGACACCTACAGCACCCGATGTCACAGGAAGGCTAAAAAGATCATCAAGGACATCAACCACCAGAGCCACTGCCTGTTCACCCCGCTATCATCCAGAAGGCGAGGTCAGTACAGGTGCATCAAAGCTGGGACAGAGAGACTGAAAAACAGCTTCTATCGCAAGGCCATTAGACTGTTAAATAGCCATCACTAGCTGGCTACCACCCGGTTACTTAACCCTGCACCTTAGAGGCTGCTGCCCTATATACAGTTGAAGTCGGAAGTTTACATACACTTAGGTTGGAGTCATTAAAACTCGTTTTTCAACCACTCCACAAATTTCTTGTTAACAAACTATAGTTTTGGTAAGTCGGTTAGGACATCTACTTTGTGCATGACACAAGTAATCTTTCCAACAACTGTTTACAGACAGATTATTTCACTTATAATGCACTGTATCACGATTCCAGTGGGTCAGAAGTTGACTGTGCCTTTAAACAGCTTGGAAAATTCCAGAAAATGATGTCATGGCTTTAGAAGCTTCTGATAGGCTAATTGACATCATTTGAGTCAATTGGAGGTGTACCTGTGGATGTATTTCAAGGCCTACCTTCAAACTCAGTGCCTCTTTGCTTGACATCATGGGAAAAAATCAGCCAAGACCTCAGAAAAAAATGTGTAGACCTCCACAAGTCTGGTTCATCCTTGGGAGCAATTTCCAACACCTGAAGGTACCATGTTCATCTGTACAAACAATAGTATGCAGGTATAAACACCATGGGACCACGCAGCCGTCATACCGCTCAGGAAGGAGACACGTTCTGTCTCCTAGAGATGAACGCACTTTGGTGCGAAAAGTGCAAATCAATCCCAGAACAACAGCAAAGGACCTTGTGAAGATGCTGGAGGAAACAGGTACAAAAGTATCTATATCCACTGTAAAATGAGTCCTATATCGACATAACCCGAAAGGCTGCTCAGCAAGGAAGAAGCCACTGCTCCAAAACCGCCATTAAAAAGCCAGACTATGGTTTGCAACTGCACATGGGGACAAATATCGTACTTTTTGGAGAAATGTCCTCTGGTCTGATGAAACAAAAATAGAACTGTTTGGCCATAATGATCATCGTTATGTTTGGAGGAAAAAGGGCGAGGCTTGCAAGCCGAAGAACACCATCCCAACCGTGAAGCACGGGAGTGGCAGCATCATGCTGTGGGGGTGCTTTGCTGCAGGAGGGACTGGTGCACTTCACAAAATAGATGGCATCATGAGGAAGGAAAATTATGTGGATATATTGAAGCAACATCTCAAGACATCAGTCAGGAAGTTAAAGCTTGGTCGCAAATGGGTCTCCCAAAAAAAAAAAAAAAAGTGTGTGCGAGCAAGGAGGCCTACAAACCTGAGTAAGTTACACCAGCTCTGTCATGGGGGAATGGGCCAAAATGCACCCAACTTATTGTGGGAAGCTTGTGGAAGGCTACCCGAAACGTTTGACCCAAGTTAAACAATTGAAAGGCAATGCTACAAAATACTAATTGAGTGTATGTAAACTTCTGACCCACTGGGAATGTGATGAAAGAAATAAAAAGCTGAAATAAATCATTCCCTCTACTATTATTCAGACATTTCACATTCTTAAAATAACGTGGTGATCCTAACTGACCTAAAACAGGGAATTTTTATTAGGATTAAATGTCAGGAATTGTGAAAAACTGAGTTTAAATGTATTTGGCTAAGGTGTATGTAAACTTCCAATTTCAACTGTACATAAACATGGAACACTAGTCACTTTAATAATGTTTACATACTGCTTTATTCATCTCATATGTATATACTGTATTCTATTCTACTGTATTTTAGTCAATGACACTCTGACATTGCTCATCCTAATATTTATATATTTCTTGATTCCATTCTTTTACTTTTAGATTTGTTTATTGTTGTGAATTGTTAGATACTACTGCACTGTTGGAGCTAGGAATACAAGCATATCGCTACACCCACAATAACATCTGCTAAATATGTGTATGTGACCAATACAATTTGATTTGATTTGATGTGAATTGAATAGACATTGAATTTTTGTCTGTGCCCAGTGGGAAGTCCTCATAATGTTTACTGGTGATTAAAAATAACTAATATTTACTCTCTATGCATGGATACGTCCTCTGATTCTGAGCAAAGTGCTCTATAGTTAAATCAAGTGCCTTGTTTGCAATAATCTAAGAGCCATCTTTATTCATTCATGCCATACTTTCAATTGAGCCAGTATGCCTCTTGCTGTGTTATAAACCTGTCTGTTGATTGTGAAAGGTCCTCTGTTCCGACTGTGTCATTTCAATGACAAATCAAACCAAGACGGGGTCCTCGAATGGCGTAAAGCACTCCCTGCATGTCTCGCAGCTCTCTCTTCTCCCCAGCACTGTTCATGTTCAAGGGCACAGCTCTGATTGTTACTGTAAAGGGCAGACACTGGTTTTGAAGTTCGCAGCTGGGGGTACCTAATCAAGTGACCATGACCGACTCATGTCCACTACACATGGAGCTCCAATAATTATCCGTGGCTAAGGCAGTGGAGGCTGGTGGGAGGAGCTATAGGAGGACGGGCTCATTGTAATGTCTAGAATGGTATTAATGGAACAGAGTCAAACGTGGTTTCCATATGTTTGATGTGTTTGATACCAGTTCCATGAATTCCATTCCAGCCATTACAATGAGCCCATCCTCCTATAGCTCCTCCCACCAGCCTCCTCTGGGCTGAGGGTATGAATCTGCTGTTCTGAGGCATTATGGCAGATTGTCTCTCTCTCTGGGAGAACCCCTTACACATCAGACCCTCCATTGATCCCTTTACTATCAGTGAAGCATGAAGCCTAAACTATACTTTTGTCTCATCACACCTACCCATTCCACACTAAAGAAACAAATATCACTGGGGAGTGGGGAGCATGTTTTAAAACAACACCACATACATCCCAGCAACAATTCTAGGGAGAGAAAACGTTTCTGTAATGTTATGTAATGTTCCCCTCATGTTTGAGTGTCCAGTTTTCCATTAGTTAGGGGAACATTCTAACTTTGTTAGCAAAAACCTTCTGAGAACCTGTTTAGCATGTTTTGGTGTTAAAGTTAGGAGAACAT
Source organism: Coregonus clupeaformis (assembly GCF_020615455.1). Classification (NCBI taxonomy): domain Eukaryota; kingdom Metazoa; phylum Chordata; class Actinopteri; order Salmoniformes; family Salmonidae; genus Coregonus; species Coregonus clupeaformis. Next base: position 30,484,959 of record NC_059202.1, read on the forward strand.
TCCCTTAAATTCAAGCAGAACTTATTTAGAACGTGATTACAATGTTTTCAGTTTTATGGGATGTTGCAAGAACATTCATGTGTCCAGTTTTTGGGGGTTTGGAGAATATTCAATCAACGTTACACCAAACATACACAGAACATGGTTACCATGTTCTCAGAATATACAATATTAATGTTCTAGACACGTTTCATGGGAACGTTGCAAGAACATTTCTGTGTATCAGTTGTCAGGACGTCGCCTGATGGTCCCAAATAAACATTCTCCAAAAATGATTTAATTACACATCATGCCTTGTTACCGAAAGTGAGAGTAGGATGATTCCCCTAGCAGGTCTCAAACCCAGGCCACCAGCACCAATTACAAATGCCTTAACCACTGTCCCAATCAGGGATATCTATAGGGCATGTGCTGCTTATTGGGCTATATAGTTAGGCCCTGTCCAGAAGAAACCATAAACCCACCTCCCTAGGCAATTGTGTAGATCTGAAACAACTTAATAGATGTACATAATATGGTGAATGCACTTTGAAGTAAATCTCAGCTCTGTTAAAAGTACACTCAAGAAAATATTTTATTGATCATAGAGATTCAGGAGTATCATTAAAAAAGGTTAATATGCCCCACCAACATTAGACAATTATACAGAAAGCCCTTCAATTGCTGAAATAAATGAAATCAATCAATCAATTTATACTTGACATGGACATGGTGGCGTAGCAGAAAGATCAGAGTACCGTGAACCAAGAGGTTGTGCGTTCAAATCCCAGATGAGGCCATGTTGGATAATGATTACTGTATAAATGAACATGCACAATGTTGAAAACACTATGTTAGAGTATCCCTTGCAAACAGACAAAGCGATATGAATGGATCAGTGGCTCGGCAAACCAAACGTGATGTGTAATACGTTTTTTCTTTGGACACATGGATAAATGTTCTTGCAATGTCTAGAACATTAATATTTTATGTTCTGAGAACATGGCAAGCATATTCTGTGTACAGTGCCTTCGGAAATGATTCAGACCCCTTGACTTTTTCCACATTTTGTTAGGTTACAGCCTTATTCTAAAATTGATTACGTTGTTTTTTCCCCTCATAAATCTACACACAATACCCCATAATAACAAAGCAAAAACTGGTTTTTATAAACTTTTGCTAATTTATTAAAAATTAAAAACGGAAATATCACATTTACATAAGTATTCAGACCCTTTAATCAGTACTTTGTTGAAGCAACTTTGGCAGCGATTACAGACTTGAGTCTTCTTGGGTATGACGCTACAAGCTTGGCACACCTTTATTTGGGAAGTTTCTCCCATTCTTCTCTGCAGATCCTCTCAAGCTCTGTCAGGTTGGATGCGGAGCGTTGCAGCAAAGCTATTTTCAGGTCTCTCCAGAGATGTTCGATCTGGTTCAAGTCTGGGCTTTGGCTGGGCCACTCAAGGACATTCAGAGACTTGTTCCGAAGCCACTCCTGCGTTGTCTTGGCTGTGTGCTTAGGGTCGTTGTCCTGTTGGAAAGTGAACCTTCGCCCCAGTCTGAGGATCTAAGCACTCTGGAGCAGGTTTTCATCAAGGAGCTCTCTGTACTTTGCTCTGTTCATCTTTCCCTCGATCCTGACTAGTCTCCCAGTCCCTGCCGCTGAAAAACATCCCCACAGCATGATGCTGCCACCACCACGCTTCACCGTAGGGATGGCGCCAGGTTTCCTCCAGACGTGACGCTTGGCATTCAGGCCAAAGAGTTCAATCTTGGTTTCATCAGACCAGAGAATCTTGTTTCTCAAGGTCTGAGAGTCCTTTAGGTGCCTTTTGGCAAACTCCAAGTGGGCTGTCATGTGCTTTTTACTGAGGAGTGGCTTCCGTCTGGCCACTCTACCATAAAGGACTGATTGGTGGAGTGCTGCAGAGATGGTTGTCCTTCTGGAAGGTTCTCCCATCTCCACAGAGGAACCCAGGAGCTCTGTCAGAGTGACCATCGGGTTCTTGGTCACCTCGCTGACCAAGGCCCTTCTCCCCCGATTGCTCAGTTTGGCCGGGCGGCCAGCTCTAGGAAGAGTCTTGGTGGTTCCAAACTTCTTCCATTTAAGAATGATGGAGGCCACTGTGTTCTTGGGGACCTTCAATGCTGCAGACATTTTTTGTACCCTTCCTCAGATCTGTGCCTCGACACAATCCTGTCTCGGAGCTCTACGGACAGTTCCTTTGACCTCATGGCTTGGTTTTTGCTCAGACATGCACAGTCAACTGTGGGACCTTATATAGACAGGTGTGTGCCTTTCCAAATCATGTCCAATCAATTGAATTTACCACAGGTGGACTCCAATCTCAAGGATGATCAATAGAAACAGGATGCACATGAGCTCAATTTCGAGTCTCATAGCAAAGGGTCTGAATACTTATGTAAATAAGGTATTTCTGTTTTGTTTTTTTATACATTTGCAAAAATCTAATTCATTTTAGAATAAGGCTGTAACGTAGCTAAATGTGGAAAAAGTCAAGGGGTCTGAATACTTTCCGAAGGCACTGTATGTTTGGTGGAACGTTGATGGAATATTCTCTTAACCCACAGAAAACTGGACACATGAATGTTCTTGCAACATTCCCATGAAACGTGTCTAGAACATTCATATGTTAAATTCTGAGAACATGGTAACCACGTTCTGGGTAAGTTCTATTTGAGAAGGGAATGGTCTTTTGGAAACATTTCCTTGCACATCCCGGCACCATTCCTATGAAAATGTTAGTTAATGACCTAATGAGACTCTTAAGGGGACATTCTCTAAAGTTGTGGGAACGTTTGTTAGCTGGGATATCTACTTGATCATTTACATTACATTTACATTTACGTCATTTAGCAGACGCTCTTTTCCAGAGCGACTTACAAATTGGTGCATTCACCTTATGATAGCCAGTGGGACAACCACTTGACAATATATCATATTTTTTTAAATATATATATTTTTATTTTTAGAGTATATTTTTAATTTTCATTTGTTTTATATATATATACAGTGGGGAGAACAAGTATTTGATACACTGCCGATTTTGCAGGTTTTCCTACTTACAAAGCATGTAGAGGTCTGTAATTTTTATCATAGGTACACTTCAACTGTGAGAGACGGAATCTAAAACAAAAATCCAGAAAATCACATTGGGTTGCCAGGGCAGTGAACAATTTTGACTGGGCTGAGGGGGAACTGTGTTTCCGCAGATGCGAGCTTCAACTGGAAGCCAGTGGAGTGTGCAGAGGAGCGGGGTGACGTGAGAGAACTTGGGAAGGTTGAACACCAGACGGGCTGCAGCGTTCTGGATAAGTTGCAGGGGTTTAATGGCACAGGCAGGGAGCCCAGCCAACAGCGAGTTGCAGTAATCCAGACGGGAGATGACAAGTGCCTGGATTAGGACCTGTGCCGCTTCCTGTGCAAGGTAGGGTTGTACTCTGCGAATGTTGTAGAGCATGAACCTACAGGATCGGGTCACCGCTTTGATGTCAGTGGAGAACAACAGGGTGTTGTCCAGGGTCACGCCAAGGTTCTTTGCACTCTGGAGGAGGACACAACGGAGTTGTCAACCGTGATGGCGAGATCATGGAGCGGGCAGTCCTACCCCGGGAGGAAGAGCAGCTCCGTCTTGCCGAGGTTCAGCTTGAGGTGGTGTTTCGACATCCACACTGATATGTCTGCCAGACATGCAGAGATGCGATTCGCCACCTAGTTATCAGAAGGGGGAAAGGAGAAGATTAATTGTGTGTCGTCTGCGTAGCAATGATAGGAGAGACCATGTGAGGATATGACAGAGCCAAGTGACTTGGTGTATAGAGAGAATAGGAGAGGGCCTAGAACTGAGCCCTGGGGACACCAGTGGTGAGAGCACGTGGTGCGGAGACAGATTCTCGCCACGCCACCTGGTAGGAGCGACCTGTCAGGTAGGACGCAATCCAAGAGTGAGTGGCGCCGGAGATGCCCAACTTGGAGAGGGTGGAGAGGAGGATCTGATGGTTCACAGTATCAAAGGCAGCAGATAGGTCTAGAAGAATGAGAGCAGAGGAGAGAGAGTTAGCTTTAGCAGTGCGGAGAGCCTCCGTGACACAGAGAAGAGCAGTCTCAGTTGAATGACCAGTCTTGAAACCTGACTGGTTTGGATCAAGAAGGTCATTCTTGATCACAATGTAGTGGTTGTGAAAAACACATTAGACCTTTAGAAATCAAGTCCAATGTTGCTAAGTGGGATGAAGAGAGTAACTCCTGCACGCTGCATCACTTGCATGGCCAAATAAGCCAAGTCCGGCAAAGTGGCTAATTAGGAGGCTGTGTGTTTGAACTCTGTCTAGCTCCCTGTTCTGTTTCCCCCAGCTAGGGTTTAATGAGATGTCAGCCCCCTTCTATGTTGTGAAAAACCCCAGTCTGCCTTCAAAGGCACTGAGCGATGGTGGTATCTTTCTACTCCACCGCAGTCCTGGAAGGATTTCACTTGCTTCTTACCCTCTCTTTTTCTGCTTCTCATACTCATCCCTCAGTCTGTCTGTTCTCACATTCACAAGCCCATTTGAAAGCCCCCCAAATGTAGGTTTATTTGATGGTGTAGTATAGAGTCGAGGGATTTACAAACACATAACTGAGGATGTGACAGTCTGTCGTGGTACATGATGTGCACAGTAGCGGGTATCCTAGCCTAGGGCTTTTAGCATGGCTCAAGCTCTAAGACAGTGTTTCCCAATCTCGGTCCTGGAGACCCCAATGGGTGCATGTTTTGGTTTTGCCCTAGCGCTACACAGCTGATTCAAATAATCAAGTCATCATTAAGCTGTTATGGATCAAAATGTCCCCAAGTGCTAGCCACTGTCAGATAGCCAGGCCACTCACTCACTGAGAGAGCACATACAGTCGTCTGCCAGGCTCCTCCAGTATCACTGCGTATCTGCTGCCCCGTGGCGTGATGAGTGCCCACCTCTCAGCAGGGCTGACCGGGGGGCGCTGGGACTGGCTGCCCCAGAGGGGGGTAAGGGGGCGGGTGGGCAGGGGTGCAGAGAGGTAGAATGCTGTGTCTGGAGGGTAGAGTCTGGGGAGGAGTGTCCTTGGTCTGACCTTGGGCTCTGATGCATACTGATGGGTGGCGTGACTCACAGACTTTCACACACACCTCATCACTGATGCAGCAAGCCTAGCTTCTGTCACTGTCTGCTCAATACAAGCCACAGAGTTGGAGGAGTGATGAAGCAGCGTGAGTGTGCCTGTGTGTGTGAATCAGTAATTTGAGTAAATTGACCTTGGAAGAATAATAAGATAAATGTATTGAAAACCTTGTCAATATTTCGCTGTGTACAATTGTAATTCAACCAAGAACAGTCAAGAGGATGTTCCATCAATACAGACATTGACAATAATGTCAAGGGTCATGACCACTTAATCATATTGATGCAGTTAAATTGTCATTAACGGAGGAAAAAGCAATCGAATCTTATGAGTCAATGCTTTATTACACAATAAATTGTGTATTTCAAAGGTGTCGTAAAAGCCCATCAAAAGTAGGGGTGCGGAGAACAGGAAAACACCAGTTGATTATTATAACAATATAAAAATCCCTACAAACATCTGTTAGTAGTGCAATGTGTGCATTGTTGTGTATGATCTGGTCAGAAAACAACAAAAATTGTAATTTAAACTGTATTTATTAACTTTCCTTATTACATGTATTGCAATCAGATATAAACCACAACTGGGATGGTTTGTATTTGGAGAGCTTCCATTTTACAGCCACACATAGAGAAAATAGTCTACATGTACAGTATGTGGGAACTAGGTAAGCTAGGCACTAGGTATTTACAGGACATGTTATGGGGGATGGCTTTTAAAGAGATATGAGACATTTAATGAGCGTTTGTACCTTTATTGTTGCTGTCATAGTCTGTGATAGCCTCTGACTAGCTGGAAGTAGCCTATTTGCTTCATGGCAAACCTGGGTTTGCAACACGCTCTTAAAAGAGGCCATCAGCTGTTAAGTCAATTGAGTGCTGTAGGGCCAAGGTTTGGCAATAACAGCTTATGCTGCCACTTTGTGCTCAAAGCATAATTTGTCTGGAGTCTCCTCCCCCCAATCTCTCTCATTGTCCATATACACTTAAACACTCACTCAAATGGAATCAATAGTCTGTAACGCAGCTAAAAGGGACAGGTTAAATGGGTTCAGCGTAGAAAATAACAGTAAAAAAAGCAGCATACTGTACATCTTCCCATTCATGTAATGTCCCGTGTAGCTCAGTTGGTAGAGCATGGTGCTTGCAACGCCAGGGTTGTGGGTTCGATTCCCACAGGGGGCCAGTATGAAAAAAAAAATTACGCACTCACTAACTGTAAGTCGCTCTGGATAAGAGCGTCTGCTAAATGACAAAAATGTCAATGTAATCACAACAGTGTACACCAATAGCGATGTCATAATGGACAGCACCAAACAAACAGAAAAGTAAACTGCTAGTTCTATACAGAGTATTTTCCCAGAGAGAACTACTGGATGAGAGTAAGACATGCAGGTTATGAGTATGAGAAACGACATTACACACAAATCTATGGCTGAACATGTGAACTGATCAGAAAAGAGAGATTAATTCCTACTTGCTCCTTCAACATAAATCCCTTTTAGAATAACATTCATGAATACCATCTATCTTGTTGCTTACAGTTTAGGATATCGGTAATAAACCAAGAAAAAATAGATTCTGTCCAAATAAATGTCTCAAATATTTGTGCTATATGGCAATACTTGAACACAAAGTTAAACTGAAATGAATAACTGATCATGTATTTGATTTGGTGGAGTGATTATTCCACAGGCAGGTATTTCAATTAGTTTCACATACATTTTAAAGTAAGTATTTAGATATACTTTCTTTGAAATTACAAGTAGTTGAATATTTGGAAATGTATTTGGAAATACACTTGGGAAATATTGGCATGTATTTGAAATTTCTCAAATACACAGACAAGTGTATTTTCAAACACAAATATTAAAATACATGCATTTGAACCCAGGTCTGCTTGGTTCTAGGGGTATTTGAAATGTATTTGGAAATAAGTATTTGAAAATAGTTTCAAATTGTATTTATAGGAAATTATTTAAAAAAACTTTAAAATACTTCAAATAGAAATAGTTGATTTAGCCAAATTATTTGAAACACTAAAATACACAGAAAATAAGTATTTAAAATACAAATACTTAAATAAGCATGTATTTGAACCCAGGTCTGGCCCCCACCACGCAGTGATGTCAAAGGGATTTCAGTTAAAATTCAAGTTTGTATCTCAAATTAGAATTAAGCCCTATTGTGTTTGTAGAAGTTCTGGCCCCAGTCAGGATGTCTGTCTAATTGTGAGTTAATAGCTCCTCTTGAGGTTAGTGTGACAACTCCTCTAGAATTGAGTGTGTGAGGTAGACTACAAAGCCTGAAAATGTCAGCTCACGCAACACTCGCTCCAAACACTCTCTCTTCACCATGACCTGACCACTCTTCAAAATTACCTCTCTCCCCGGAGACGCTATTTGAATATTTCATTTGTGAGCATTACATCTCTGTGTCATCCTTCTCTAATCCAAGTTCTGCCTGATTCATCTCCCAGCTTTACATGCTCTTTCTCCACAATTACTTACTTAGCAACATAGAAAAAACAGCCAGTAATACAGTGCATTCGGAAAGTATTCAGACCCCTTGACTTTTTCCACATTTTGTTTTTACAGCCTTATTCTAAAATTGATTAACTATTTTTTCCCCTTCATCAATCTACACACAATGCCCCATAATGTCAAAGCAAAAACAGTTGTATTTTTATTTTTAGCAAATGTATATATATACAGTGAGGGAAAAAGGTATTTGATCCCCTGCTGATTTTGTACGTTTGCCCACTGACAAAGACATGATCAGTCTATAATTTTAATGGTAGGTTTATTTGAACAGTGAGAGACAGAATAACAACAAAAAAAATCCAGAAAAACGCATGTCAAAAATTTTATACATTTATTTTCATTTTAATGAGGGAAATAAGTATTTGACCCCTCTGCAAAACATGACTTAGTACTTGGTGGCAATCACAGAGGTCAGACGTTTCTTGTAGTTGGCCACCAGGTTTGCACACATCTCAGGAGGGATTTTGTCCCACTCCTCTTTGCAGATCTTCTCCAAGTCATTAAGGTTTCGAGGCTGACGTTTGGCAACTCGAACCTTCAGCTCCCTCCACAGATTTTCTATGGGATTAAGGTCTGGAGACTGGCTAGGCCACTCCAGGACCTTAATGTGCTTCTTTTTGAGCCACTCCTTTGTTGCATTGGCCGTGTGTTTTGGGTCATTGTCATGCTGGAATAACCATCCACGACCCATTTTCAATGCCCTGGCTGAGGGAAGGAGGTTCTCATCCAAGATTTGACGGTACATGGCCCCGCCCATCATCCCTTTGATGCGGTGAAGTTGTCCTGTCCCCTTAGCAGAAAAACACCCCCAAAGCATAATGTTTCCACCTCCATGTTTGACGGTGGGGATGGTGTTCTTGGGGTCATAGGCAGCATTCCTCCTCCTCCAAACACGGCGAGTTGAGTTGATGCCAAAGAGCTCGATTTTGGTCTCATCTGACCACAACACTTTCACCCAGTTCTCCTCTGAATCATTCAGATGTTCATTGGCAAACTTCAGATGGCACTGTATATGTGCTTTCTTGAGCAGAGGGACCTTGCGGGCGCTGCAGGATTTCAGTCCTTCACGGCGTAGTGTGTTACCAATTGTTTTCTTGGTGACTATGGTCCCAGCTGCCTTGAGATCATTGATAAGATCCTCCCGTGTAGTTCTGGGCTGATTCCTCACCGTTCTCATGATCATTGCAACTCCACAAGGTGAGACTCGCATGGAGCCCCAGGCCGAGGGAGATTGACAGGTCTTTTGTGTTTCTTCCATTTGCGAATAATCGCACCAACTGTTGTCACCTTCTCACCAAGCTACTTGGCGATGGTCTTGTAGCCCATTCCAACCTTGTGTAGGTCTACAATCTTGTCCCTGACATCCTTGGAGAGCTCTTTGGTCTTGGCCATGGTGGAGAGTTTGGAATCTGATTGATTGATTGCTTCTGTGGAGCACTCCCTTTAAGAGTTTTGCAAAAATGTCTAAAAACCTGTTTTGTCTTTGTCATTATGGGGTATTGTGTATAGATTGAGAAACATTATTTTAGAATAAGGCTGTAACGTAACAAAATGTGGAAAAAGTCAAGGGGTCTGAAAACTTTCCGAATGCACTGTACATCGGCGTCTCCATAAGTTACCACATTGGGCTGAAGCCATTTTTCAAACAATCACAGTTCCTATAAAGTACACTTTATTTGGACAGGGGGTAATATGGGGGTGGGGTAAAAAACTATTTGGAGAACACAGATGCTGCAGAGTCTGTGACAAACACAGATGCCTAACTTGGCACAGGGGTGACCTTTTTAAACTTTCTCTGAAGTCTGACAGTGAGAAAATGTCTACACCAGAGTCAGGAGTCAAGGGCTAACTTGGTCATTAGTTTGAGGATACTTAGGAGAAGTGGTCAGGAAGATTTGCAAAGCTGAGAGACAACAATGCCCTGAAGATAGTATTTACAGATATTTCATGTAAGAATTGTTGTATTTTACTGGAAAAATCACTTGATGCTTTCAAAAATAAACAAGCAAATATGCATATCTCATTCAAATTCCTGATAGAGTTTCTGCTGTGTATAGAGTTGAATAAAACAGTGCCACAAGTTTAATAATTTCAGTTCCTCTGAATAGAACTAAAAATCTACTAATTGTTATAGAATATGACCCATATGTACAGTTAATCTACTGTAAGTCTCAGGGCTTAAAGTTATTTCAAAGTCTCTCCCTGGAAATGTAAACAAAAACATCAAGAACTCTTTCTTATTCCACTTGTTATTGCTTCATATATTTATTCAAGTTACCATTAAATTCACAATTTGGCAAGGAAACATCCCAAGAAAGATGTTGGGAAAAGGCTAAACACATGACAGCAATATTAGCTATTGGAGAGGATAACTGTTATGCCAAGAGTGTGCAAAGCTGTCACCAAGGCAAAGGGTGGCTATTTGAAGCATCTCAAATAAAAAATATTTGTTTAACACTTTTTTGGTTACTACATGATTCCATTTGTGTTATTTCATAGTTTTGATGTCTTCACTATTATTCTACAATGTAGAAAATAGTAAAAATAAAGAAAAACCCTGGAATGAGTAGGTGTGTCCAAACTTTTGACTGGTACTGTACATTTAAGAAACGTTTCCCAAAAACAAACAATCAGCATTTCAACATTCAACAACATCTTATGGAATTGTATTCATAGATATTTTGTAAAAGTTCCTCATTTATTGCTAGTCAAATAGTCTGGCCAGAATTCAGCCATTAAAACAATCTACAGTGCCTTCAGAAAGTATTCACACCCCTTGACCTTTTCCACATCTTGTTGTGTTACAGCCTGAATTTTAAATGAAAAAATGTCTCACTGGCCTACACACAATACAAAGTGTTATGTTTGGGGCAAATCCATTACAGCACATTACTGAGTACCACTCTCCATGTTATGGGTATGCTTGTAATCATTAAGGACTGTGGAGTTTTTCAGGATAAAAAAGAAACGGAATGGAGCTAAGCATAGGGCAAAATTGTAGAGGAAAGCCTGGTTCAGTTTGCTTTCCACCAGACACTGGGAGAGGAATTCACCTTTCAGCAGGACAATAACCTTAAACACAAGGCCAAATCTACACTGGAGTTGCTTACTAAGAAGACAGGGAATATTCCTGAGGCCGAATTACAGTTTTGACTTAGATCTACTTGAAAATCTATGGCAAGACCTGAAAATGATTATCTAGCAATGATCAACAACCAATTTGACAGAGCTTGAAGAATTTTGAAAATAATAATGGGTAAATGTTGCACAATCCAGGTGTGGAAAGCTCATAGAGATTTACCCAGACAGACTCACAGCTGTAATCGCTGCCAAAGGTGCTTCTATAAAGTATTGACTGACTCAGGGGTGTGAATACTTATGTAAATGAGATATTTCCGTATTTCATTTTCAATAAATTTGCTAACATTTCTGAAAACATGTTTTTACTTTGTCATTATGGGGTATTGTGTGTAGAAGGGGGAGAAAACAATCTACTGTATTAAATCTGTTTTGAATTCAGGCTGTAACACAACTAAATGTGGAATAAGTCAAGGGGTGTGAATACTTTCTGAAGGCACTGTACCTCACCTTAAAACACATGAAAGTTCCCAAAGAAGTTTCACTGGGCATCATTTCCAGCAACAAATTATTTCCTACCCCACAACCTTGTAGTACTGTCTTTCACCACCCTCAAGGTGAATGATACAGTAAAACCCATGACGAAAGTAATAACAGTCAAAAATAAATGGGGCCTGAGGGTGTCCAATCTTCTCTCTCATTACATAGCAATGGCGGGGTGGGATGGGTGGGAGGGGGAGTGGGGTGGGGGGGTTGAGCTGCAGATATATTGGATATTGGGGCTTTGGAAGCCTCTTCCTCTAATGCTTTTGGACACTAATCAGTGGAGGCCGCTCAGGCCGATAAACACATTCAGTGGCATCACTTGTGGTAGGAAACACATCACAATGCAGCCTCCAAAATGTCCGCACTGCCCTTGCTGCAGATTAGAATAGAATGGGAGCATTTAGATGGGAGCATTGCAGAAGCATTATGTACAGTGGGGAAAAAAGTATTTAGTCAGCCACCAATTGTGCAAGTTCTCCCACTTAAAAAGATGCGAGAGGCCTGTAATTTTCATCATAGGTACACGTCAACTATGACAGACAAAATGAGAAGAAAAAAATCCAGAAAATCACATTGTAGGATTTTTAATGAATTTATTTGCAAATTATGGTGGAAAATAAGTATTTGGTCAATAACAAAAGTTTCTCAATACTTTGTTATATACCCTTTGTTGGCAATGACACAGGTCAAACGTTTTCTGTAAGTCTTCACAAGGTTTTCACACACTGTTGCAGGTATTTTGGCCCATTCCTCCATGCAGATCTCCTCTAGAGCAGTGATGTTTTGGGGCTATCGCTGGGCAACACGGACTTTCAACTCCCTCCAAAGATTTTCTATAGGGTTGAGATCTGGAGACTGGCTAGGCCACTCCAGGACCTTGAAATGCTTCTTACGAAGCCACTCCTTCGTTGCCCGGGTGGTGTGTTTGGGATCATTGTCATGCTGAAAGACCCAGCCACGTTTCATCTTCAATGCCCTTGCTGATGGAAGGAGGTTTTCACTCAAAATCTCACGATACATGGCCCCATTCATTCTTTCCTTTACACAGATCAGTCGTCCTGGTCCCTTTGCAGAAAAAACAGCCCCAAAGCATGATGTTTCCACCCCCATGCTTCACAGTAGGTATGGTGTGCTTTGGATGCAACTCAGCATTCTTTGTCCTCCAAACACGACGAGTTGAGTTTTTACCAAAAAGTTATATTTTGGTTTCATCTGACCATATGACATTCTCCCAATCCTCTTCTGGATCATCCAAATGCACTCTAGCAAACTTCATACGGGCCTGGACATGTACTGGCTTAAGCAGGGGGACACGTCTGGCACTGCAGGATTTGAGTCCCTGGCGGCGTAGTGTGTTACTGATGGTAGGCTTTGTTACTTTGGTCCCAGCTCTCTGCAGGTCATTCACTAGGTCCCCCGTGTGGTTCTGGGATTTTTGCTCACCGTTCTTGTGATCATTTTGACCCCACAGGGTGAGATCTTGCGTGGAGCCCCAGATCGAGGGAGATTATCAGTGGTCTTGTATGTCTTCCATTTCCTAATAATTGCTCCCACAGTTGATTTCTTCAAACCAAGCTGCTTACCTATTGCAGATTCAGTCTTCCCAGCCTGGTGCAGGTCTACAATTTTGTTTCTGGTGTCCTTTGACAGCTCTTTGGTCTTGGCCATAGTGGAGTTTGGAGTGTGACTGTTTGAGGTTGTGGACAGGTGTCTTTTATACTGATAACAAGTTCAAACAGGTGCCATTAATACAGGTAACGAGTGGAGGACAGAGGAGCCTCTTAAAGAAGAAGTTACAGGTCTGTGAGAGCCAGAAATCTTGCTTGTTTGTAGGTGACTAAATACTTATTTTCCACCATAATTTGCTAATAAATTCATTAAAAATCCTACAATGTGATTTTCTGGAAAAAAAATTCTCAGTTTGTCTGTCATAGTTGACGTGTACCTATGATGAAAATTACAGGCCTCTCTCATCTTTTTAAGTGGGAGAACTTGCACAATTGGTGGCTGACTAAATACTTTTTTTCCCCACTGTACATTGCACACCCAGTCTACCTTAATGAGATGCTATATTACTGTATGAGTTTGAGTGGAAAGGGAAAATAAAATAGATTTGTTTAGAATTTCAATTAATCTAAAAAAGTATTATAATGGATGGACAATACAGATGAGATGAAACTTATCAATAAAACATTTTAATGTATTTATTCAATGGAATTATGTATGCAATCTAACCACGGGGCATGTCTGGACATGCTGTCTGGATATTAGCGTCATCAATTACGCTGCACAGTGCATTTAGAACTTCAGCCAGACTATTATCTTGGATATCTTTTAAAGAAAGCAAACTATGAACTACCTATTCTAAACTTTAGCTATGCAAATAACCTGATATGCAATTCCAATTCCTTATTTATTGAAATACAGTATGTTGCTATATTTATGTGACTCATATCAACATGCATATGTATCATCATATGGGACGGATGACCTGGTTGAAACTGTATCACTTGATCCCAAGCTGTAGTGTTTTGAAAAGGTAAAGCCAGAATGGAATGTAAGCCTATGTCATGTATTATACTGTAGATTCCATGGCAAAAAAAGGAAATATACCTACACCATCTTCTGCAAAGACCAATTGAGAGAGGGGGATGAGTAATATATTATATAAATATTCATTCCTTATGAAGATCTCTCATAGTCACACTTATACCCATACACACTCTTATGGACTAAGGACTTGGCTTCAAATGTTGCAATCATAGTTTTCTTTTCTTCAGTAATATATTATTAATCCCAGGCCCTATTGTGTTTGTAGAAGCCCAACTATGGTCTGGGAAAAAAATAAAAATGTCAAACAATTCTCTTTATAGCCTTTGAATGCATTCATTTAAGATGTTGTGTGAAAAAAAATAAACATTTAGCATTTTCTTGTTTTCTGAAACAATATTACAGTGGCATGAGTAGAACTTGTGTTAAAGCCGGTCCATAGAGAAAAGAGGAAATCCCAGAACACCTCTGCAAAGTGTGGACGTCATCGTTGTCATCTGAAGTAGGTCCCAGATTTTCTTCTTGTCCCAGCCAGTTTGTATTGTTTGGACTATATAGATAGTGGGTGACAGATGCTATGTATGTTGAATACGGTTACAGTAAACATGGCAAATAAAGGAGAAGAGATGTGGGGAGAAGGTGATACCTCTACGTACAGTCGGTATCTGTCTGTGGATGGAGTAGAAACATCCCACCTCTGATAATAACTCTGTATACAGACTTTATATTGTTAGTCATACATTTTCTATCAGCTCCTGTCTCTCTCCCCCTGTCATCAGCAGTCACACAGCATACATTCTTATAGTCAGATTTAGCCCCGCGTGACAGGGAGAGAGAGAATTATAGGTTAGAAGGAAGAAACCCTTAGAGTTCCCACAACCAAAAAGCCCTGGCTCTGCAGAAATCTAATAAAGGTCACAAATTGGAAGAGAGCCTCGATCTGACACGGTCTGTCTCAGGGAGGCTGGCTATAGAGTCCTTCCTGGGTAATCCTGAGTCTGGCAGGGCTGGCGCCAAGCCTGCCCCCATGCCTGCTCCCATGCCCACCCCAATGCCCACCCCCATTTCCACCCCCATGCCCATCCCCAGAGATGTAACAGTCCCCGGGAGGGAGGCTAGAGGTAACGCCCCCACAGACATCTGGTGGGGAAGCACCATCCTAAGAGTCACAGCGCTCCTGACCCCTGCAGGGCCCGAGTGGGTATGAGGGGGCCCGATGGAGGTGGAGGAGACACGGATGGACTGTGATGGGCAGGGGGCCACGGGCTGAGCCCCTCCCTGGGGCAGGGAGGGCTGAGAGGCGGACAGTGCCCTGGCGTCCTGACTCAGACTGCCCATGTGCAGAGACCGGGTGCTGTTATGGGTGTTGGGCCTGTGTGTGGGGCTGGGCATGACTTTCTGGACCAGGGAGAGCTGGGAGCCAGAAGAGGGGCTGTACTGGAATGTCCGTCCCCCAGCAGTTAGGGGGCTCTGGATGGGGGGGCTGGAGAGGGCCGTGGCGAATGCACCACTGGCGTGCAGCTGGGGATGCATGGTCTGCTGGGTCTGGGGGGGAGGGGAGGCTGGCACTGGGCTGGATACGCTCTGCATCACCTGGAACCTCCGCACCATCCGGGGGGACTGCAGGGCCCCAGCCCCTGCCAGAGGGCCTACCATGGGGGGACAGAAGCTCATGGCCACAGCCTGCTGGAGTGTGGCGATGGCTGAGCTCTGGGGAGGGCCAGGGGGGGTGAAGATGCCACCATGTGTGGGTGGGTTGGACATGGACATGGCACGGGGCCTCTGCAGGTCCACCTGCTGCACCATCTCACGGTCATATTTCACAATCTCCTGGATCATCTCGTTCTCCCGGTTGTTGAAGAAGCCCGAATTGAGGTCATGCTGAACCTTGTGCATTAGGATGGAGTTCTTCTTCCCTGAGGAGGAGAGAAAGGAGAGGAAAGATGAGACTGAGCAGACACTGTTCCTCTGTAGAATCAGCACAATCAATATGTTATACAAAGTCATAGCCAAATGGTTCAATGAATACTCCTGATAGTGCCCTACAGTAATATAATTCTCCCCCCCCGATTAGTTGGTATTAGAGCAGTTGCTGGCATAGCAGAACAGAGTCTGGGGAAGCTGGAAGCAGGACAGACAAGTATTTATACATTGTTTCAGCCTGCCTATCTGGAGGTTTGTCTGTAATTGAATTCACAGACGGTAATTTTGCACTGACAACGGAAGAGACGCTCAAGCATCAGTATGTGTGTCAGTGAGTTCACTGTAGATGTTTTTACTCGTGTGTGTTTGTGTTGTGTGTATTCCCCCCAGCTGAATTGTAAACACACACACACACACACACACACACACACACACACACACAAACAAACACACACACACACAGATATTTTGCTGTGAGGATGGGTGGCCAGTGTTTTTGCAGAGTCAACCAGAGCAGACGTGAGGAGGAGGAACACGTGCCTATGGCATGAGTGTGTGTTTGTGTGTGTGCGTGCGTTTCTGTGTGTGTGTGTGCATGCTTGCGTGCGTGTGTGTTTGTGGTGTCTGTGTGGGTCTGGGTTGGTGGTGATGCTGGGGGAGAAACCAATTTGCAGCTGAAATTGCTTCCTTCACGGAGCTCACACAGGCAGCCAGTGAGATCCCAGATCCATCTCTCTCATCTCCCCAGCTTTCAAAACATTTCTAATTGAACACATAAAAAACATATCTGATTATTACTTCCGCCCCCCTCTCATGTTTCTGAGTTGCATCTTTACGCTTTGTTTTTCCCATCAGCAGGGGATTTTCAACTTGTCCATCTCTATAGCGCAACACCCACATAAAAACATCAACATTGGGCTCCAACTGGTACATGAGATAGTCTGAGGGACTGGGAGGAGATGGGACACACAGTACAGTCTGACAGGAACATTAACTCAGTCCCTCTCTCATTCAAGCTGCATAACTAGCTGGTATGATACAACTTAGTCCAGTTCACAGCAGAGTGGGTGGCTGCTCTGTACAATAGCCTACACGTCAAGTCAAAAAGGCTAATTGCATGATGAGTCTTTAGGGTCAGGATAGAGTTCAGTGAGTCCAGTCTACTCCCAGCAAGCCAAAATTGGTTCCGTGAAAGTTCCCTGAACATTCGTTAGGTCCGGCAAATGTTCTCATAACACAAAAAGTGTCCAGTCGTCCTGATGATTATAGAATGTTTGTATAAAACATTCGTCTGATGTTGCAAAAACTTTCCTAGAACACATTTAATCTATTCTTTAAAGGTTTTCCAGAATGTTTCATTAGATTGTGGGAACAGTCTGTTGAGAACATTGTGGGGACATCACAAACGATACATACACAAAACACAAAAACTGTCTAGTTGTGTGGATGATTCAACAATGTTTCTTTTAGGGTGCAAAAAACATTCTGCTGATGATGTTACAAGAACATTCCCAGAACACATTTTTCCTGTTCTTTAAAGGTACCCAAAATGTTTCATTAGGTTGTGTGGATGATTCTGCAATGTTTCTTTTAGGGTGCAAAAAACATTCACCTGATGTTGCAAGAACGTTCATGGTACATATTTAATCTGTTCTTTAAAGTGGAAATGACAGCATTTTAACTACTTTGCGATATGAAACAAACAGACAATCATAATATCAGTCAAAAATATACAATTCCCAGTTTATGCTACAAAATCTACTTTATGTTTTAAAAATAGGTTCTATTTGACTCAACATTCCATGACATACACTAAGGCATTGTTGGCAGAATAGATGTATGCAGTTCAATGCATGATTAATATAATTCACCAATTCATTTCTTGGTAGTCCAATAAATATTGCTATCAGGTTGTAAATCAAAGCTGGCCTGGTACATTGTTTGCTGCCTCAATTCGAGATGCACTGTTTCAGTTTCAATGACTAGATATTTTGGACAAAAACTGACGGATGTAAGGCTGGGAATGTAAATACATTCAAACTAGTCAGTCATAACGTGGCTAATAGGCTAGCGTATCTATTTATGTAGCGAGCTAAAAAAACACGGAGCCTAACATTAGCTAGATAGCTATCTGCTAGGAGGATGTCATGTCATGTCATTGGAGTGGGTCAGTGACTGACTTTTTCCCCTCATATCATTTTTCTGTGGCTATACACAGCTAGAGATGCAGGTGTCATTTAGTTAGCTAGCAAGAACTTGAACGACTGTTATCCAGTTAGTATATCTCTTGCGTTCGCAAATTCACTCTGGCTATCTACTCCGATTTCAGAGCACTCTCGTCTGAGTGTTCCAGAGCGTAGAATAAGTGATGAATTTACGAACGTGCAACACCCGCTGATGACTGGTGACAGTAAAGTTGGGCAAAAAAGTAATAGTTAGTCACGAATGCTCTAGATAACATGTAAACAGCCTACCCAGCTCTGCTACAGTGAGTAAAATGGTCAGAGTGAGGTGTTTTCTCATTTGTGTCTGGAAGTAGCTAGCTAGCAAGCAAGCCAACTTTAGCCAGTTAGCTTGGGTGCAGGCAAGCTGCAGAAGGACGAGTAGGCTACAATTCCCTATCATTTATCAGTGCAATTTTGACAGCCAACTAGTTGAAAAAGTTTGAGAAGGTTTATCTAATGTTCCTTCGTTAGATTTTAGCACATCTTGCTCTGGCTAGCATAATGTTTTGATGTTGTTAATGTGCATAACTGAGGGAGAGAGAGAGCCTGCCTTTTCATGGTTGTTTGATCACTGTAAAGTTCCCAAATGTAAGAGGACTCCTGTGGTATTAACATACAGTGGGGAGAACAAGTATTTGATACACTGCCGATTTTGCAGGTTTTCCTACTTACAAAGCATGTAGAGGTCTGTAATTTTTTATCATAGGTACACTTCAACTGTGAGAGACGGAATCTAAAACAAAAATCCAGAAAATCACATTGTATGATTTTTAAGTAATTAATTTGCATTTTATTGCATGACATAAGTATTTGATCACCTACCAACCAGTAAGAATTCCGGCTCTCACAGACCTGTTAGTTTTTCTTTAAGAAGCCCTCCTGTTCTCCACTCATTACCTGTATTAACTGCACCTGTTTGAACTCGTTACTTGTATAAAAGACACCTGTCCACACACTCAATCAAACAGACTCCAACCTCTCCACAATGGCCAAGACCAGAGAGCTGTGTAAGGACATCAGGGATAAAATTGTAGACCTGCACAAGGCTGGGATGGGCTACAGGACAATAGGCAAGCAGCTTGGTGAGAAGGCAACAACTGTTGGCGCAATTATTAGAAAATGGAAGAAGTTCAAGATGACGGTCAATCACCCTCGGTCTGGGGCTCCATGCAAGATCTCACCTCGTGGGGCATCAATGATCATGAGGAAGGTGAGGGATCAGCCCAGAACTACACGGCAGGACCTGGTCAATGACCTGAAGAGAGCTGGGACCACAGTCTCAAAGAAAACCATTAGTAACACACTACGCCGTCATGGATTAAAATCCTGCAGCGCACGCAAGGTCCCCCTGCTCAAGCCAGCGCATGTCCAGGCCCGTCTGAAGTTTGCCAATGACCATCTGGATGATCCAGAGGAGGAATGGGAGAAGGTCATGTGGTCTGATGAGACAAAAATATAGCTTTTTGGTCTAAACTCCACTCGCCGTGTTTGGAGGAAGTAGAAGGATGAGTACAACCCCAAGAACACCATCCCAACCGTGAAGCATGGAGGTGGAAACATCATTCTTTGGGGATGCTTTTCTGCAAAGGGGACAGGACGACTGCACCGTATTGAGGGGAGGATGGATGGGGCCATGTATCGCGAGATCTTGGCCAACAACCTCCTTCCCTCAGTAAGAGCATTGAAGATGGGTCGTGGCTGGGTCTTCCAGCATGACAACGACCCGAAACACACAGCCAGGGCAACTAAGGAGTGGCTCCGTAAGAAGCATCTCAAGGTCCTGGAGTGGCCTAGCCAGTCTCCAGAACTGAACCCAATAGAACATCTTTGGAGGGAGCTGAAAGTCCGTATTGCCCAGCGACAGCTCCAAAACCTGAAGGATCTGGAGAAGGTCTGTATGGAGGAGTGGGCCAAAATCCCTGCTGCACTGTGTGCAAACCTGGTCAAGACCTACAGGAAACGTATGATCTCTGTAATTGCAAACAAAGGTTTCTGTACCAAATATTAAGTTATGCTTTTCTGATGTATCAAATACTTATGTCATGCAATAAAATGCAAATTAATTACTTAAAAATCATACAATGTGATTTTCTTGATTTTTGTTTTAGATTCCATCTCTCGCAGTTGAAGTGTACCTATGATAAAAATTACAGACCTCTACATGCTTTGTAAGTAGGAAAACCTGCAAAATCGGCAGTGTATCAAATACTTGTTCTCCCCACTGTATGTGTCGAGTAAAGCTTAAACCATGCATTTAGATTGTAGGTAGGTATTGTAGTTAGGTATTGTAGGTAGTTTATCTAGGTAGTTATTGTAGGTAGTTATTGTAGGTAAGTATTGTAGTGTATTCGGATGAGCCCGGTGAAGCACGAGGCTAGCTAGCTAACCCACTACCTGGACCATTAAAGCTAGCTAGCTAGCGGGTAGCAACACCGCAGCCACTGCTAGCTGGCCAACTATACCAGCTAGCAGTACTGTAGCAACTAAATACATTTCAACGGAACAATTTGATTAGTGTAAAGTTAGCTAGCTACATAGTTGTCTTGGTATCAAAGACAAAGGTGTAGTATAGAGAAACTATCAAGGTTAGCTAGCCAGCTACATTTTCAAACAGTCAACACCACAGCCACTGCTAGCTAGCCAACATTACCAGCTAGCAGTACTGTATCATTTTAGTCAATGAGAATTTTGCAACGTAAGCTTCACTTTCTGCACATTCGAGATGTGTAGTCCATTTGTGTAGCTAGCATGACTGACTTTGTGCTAGCTAGCCAACGTTTAATTACTTCTGCGTTATGAAAGGAACTAGACACGGACATGAATGATCCATTGGTAGTTTGTTGTAACCAAGTATTGGTGCTAAACCGTGTGTTATTGGATGCTAGCATGCTAGTTAGTTATGGCGTCATAGGATACGGTGCCCTGGGCGGTTTTCACAGAATAATACTGTACCAAGTTAGCTAGCTGAATAAACTAAGTTAGTCTATTCCTGGAAACATTGAACTACTGTAGATTACAGCAATTATAATTTCTAAAGTGGAAGTTGGAAGAGTTGTATTTGAGTGTTTCAGTGAAAGGTTAGTGAGGGAGGCCTCGTTTCCCCAGATGTTTAGTTAATTTCATTCCGATCTCCTTTGCATTAGTGTAGCCTTTTCTGTAGCCTGTCAACTATGTGTCTGTCTATCCCTGTTCTCTCCTCTCCGCACAGGCCATACAAACGCCTCACACCGCGTGGCTGCTGCCTCTCTAACCTGGTGGTCCCTGCACGCACGGCCCACGTGGAGTTCCAGTTCTCCGGCAGCCTCTGGAACTGCCTTTCTGCAGCCAACAAGGCAGAGTTAATCTCAGCCTATGCTACCCTCCAGTCCCTCGACTTCTTGGCGCTGACGGAAACATGGATTACCACAGAAAACACTGCTACTCCTACTGCTCTCTCCTCGTCTGACCATGTGTTCTCGCATACCCCGAGAGCATCTGGTCAGCGGGGCGGTGGCACAGGAATCCTCATCTCTCCCAAGTGGACATTCTCTCTTTCTCCTCTGACCCATCTGTCTATCTCCTCATTTGAATTCCATGCTGTCACAATCACTAGCCCATTTAAGCTTAACATCCTTAAAATGTATCGCCCTCCATGTTCCCTTGGAGAGTTCATCAATGAGCTTGACGCCTTGATAAGTTCCTTTCCTGAGGATGGCTCACCCCTCACAGTTCTGGGTGACTTTAACCTCCCTACGTCTACCTTTGACTCATTTCTCTCTGCCTCCTTCTTTCCACTCCTCTCCTCTTTTGACCTCACCCTCTCACCGTCTCCCCCTACTCACAAGGCAGGCAATACGCTTGACCTCATCTTTATTAGATGCTGTTCTTCTACTAATCTCACTGCAACTCCCCTCCAAGTCTCCGACCACTACTTTGTATCCTTTTCTCTCTCGCTCTCCTCCAACACTACTCACTCTGCCCCTACTCAGATGGTAATGCGCCGTCGCGACCTTCGCTCTCTCTCTCCCGCTACTCTCTCCTCTTCCATCCTATCATCACTTCCCTCTGCTCAATCCTCCCTCCAATCTCCTGATTCTGCCTCCTCAACCCTCCTCTCCTCCCTTTCTGCATCTTTTGACTCTCTATGTCCCCTATTCTCCCGGCCGGCTCGGTCGTCCACTCCTGCTCCGTGGCTTGACGACTCATTGCGAGCTCACAGAAAATGGAGGAAAACTAGACTCCCTGCCGACCTGTCATCTTTTCACTCCCTCCTCTCTACATTTTCTTCCTCTGTTTCTGCTGCTAAAGCCACTTTATACCACTCTAAATGTCAAGCCTCTGCCTCTAACCCTAGGAAGCTCTTTGCCACCTTCTCCTCCCTGCTGAATCCTCCCTCCTCCCTCTCTGTGGATGACTTCGTCAACTATTTTGAAAAGAAGGTTGACGACATCCGATCCTCATTTATTAAGTCAAATGACACCGCTGGTCCTGCTCACACTGCCATACCCTATGCTTTGACTTCTTTCTCCATTCTCTCTCTCCAGATGAAATCTTGCGACGGCCAGCCGCCCAACAACCTGCCCGCTTGACCCTATCCCCTCCTCTCTTCTCCAGACCATTTCCGGAGACCTTCTCCCTTACCTCACCTCGCTCATCAACTCATCCTTGCCCCTGGCTATGTCCCTTCCGTCTTCAAGAGAGCGAGAGTTGCACACCTTCTCAAAAAACCTACACTCGATCCCTCCGATGTCAACAACTACAGACCAGTATCCCTTCTTTCTTTTCTCTCCAAAACGGTGACCCGATCCTGTAGGTTCATGCTCTACAACATTCGCAGAGTACGACCCTACCTTACACAGGAAGCGGCACAGGCCCTAATCCAGGCACTTGTCATCTCCCGTCTGCATTACTGCAACTCGCTGTTGGCTGGGCTCCCTGCCTGTGCCATTAAACCCCTACAACTCATCCAGAACGCTGCAGCCCATCTGGTGTTCAACCTTCCCAAGTTCTCTCACGTCACCCCGCTCCTCCGCACACTCCACTGGCTTCCAGTTGAAGCCCGCATCTGCTACAAGACCATGGTGCTCTGGATAAGAGCGTCTGCTAAATGACGAAAATGTAAATGTATACACTTGGCACATATAGCCACTGGGTTTTTTCCCATTCTTCAAGGCAAAACTGCTCCAGCTCCTTCAAGTTGGATGGGTTCCGCTGGTGTACAGCAATCTTTAAGTCATACCACAGATTCTCAATTGGATTGAGGTCTGGGCTTTGACTAGGCCATTCCAAGACATTTGAATGTTTCCCCTTAAACCACTCAATTGTTACTTTAGCAGTATGCTTAGGGTCATTGTCCTGCTGCTGGAAGGTGAACCTCCGTCACAGTCTCAAATCTCTGGAAGACTGAAACAGGTTTTCCTCAAGAATTTCCCTGTATTTAGCCATCCATCATTCCTTCAATTTCCCAGTCCCTGCCGATGAAAAACATCCCCACAGCATGATGCTGCCACCACCATGCTTCACTGTGGTGTTCTCGGGGTGATGAGAGGTGTTGGGTTTACGCCAGACATAGCGTTTTCCTTGATGGCCAAAAAGCTCAATTTTAGTCTCATCTGATCAGAGTAGCTTCTTCCATATGTTTGGGGAGTCTCCCACATGCCTTGTTTGCTTATTTTTTTATTTAAGCAATTACTTTTTTCTGGCCACTCTTCTGTAAAGCCCAGCTCTGTGGAGTGTACGGCTTAAAGTGGTCCTATGGACAGATACTCCAATCTCCACTGTGGAGCTTTGCAGCTCCTTCAGCATTATCTTTGGTCTCTTTGTTGCCTCTCTGATTAATGCCTTCCTTGCCTGGTCCCTGAGTTTTGGTGGGCGGCCCTCTCTTGGCAGGTTTGTTGTGGTGCCATATTCTTTCAATTTTTTTATAATGGATTTAATGGTGCTCTGTGGGATGTTCAAAGTTTCTGATATTTTTTTTTTTAGAACCCAACCCTGATCTGTACTTCTCCACAACTTTGTCCCCGACCTGTTTGGAGAGCTCCTTGGTCTTCATGGTGCCACTTGCTTGGTGGTGCCCCTTGCTTAGTGGTGTTGCAGACTCTGGGGCCTTTCAGAACAGGTGTATATATACTGAGATCATGTGACAGATCATGTGACACTTCTGAAGGTAATTGGTTGCACCAGATCTTATTTAGGGGCTTCATAGCAGAGGGGGGAATACATATGCACGCACCACTTTTCCATTATTTATTTTTTAGAATTTTTTGAAACAAGTTATTTTTTCAATTTCACTTCACCAATTTGGACTATTTTGTGTATGTCCATTACATGAAATCCAAATTACAGGTTGTAATGCAACAAAATAGGAAAGACGCCAAGGGGGATGAATACTTTTGCAAGGCACTGTAAATATCTTCTTATGTGGCATTGACATTAGTGACCTGCTTGAAACCAATAAATACATTCTTAAAATAAAGTGGTGATCCTAACTGACCTAAGAGAGGGAATTTTGACTAGGATTAAATGTCAGGAATTGTGAAAAACTGAGTTTAAATGTATTTGTAAACTTCCGACTTCAACTGTAAAATACTGAGCCTTTGATCCAGGAGACTTCTGCTGTCAGTAAACCTAGCAAATAGGTAAACAGCATGCAAATTTAACAGAATATTCCTCTTCCCGTGTTCCCCTATGCTCTGTTCAGGTTAGATGTTAGCCTGTTATCAAAGACCAAAGACACCTGAATCTCCTCCAAATGTGTGAAATGAACAGCTCGTACAGTTGAAGTCGGAAGTTTACATACATCTTAGCCAAATACATTTAAACTCAGTTTTTCACAATTCCTGACATTTAATCCTAGTAAAAATTCCCTGTCTTAGGTCAGTTAGGATCCCACTTTATTTTAGTAATGTGAAATGTCAGAATAATAGTAGAGAGAATGATTTATTTCAGCTTTTATTTATTTCATCACATTCCCAGTGGGTCAGAAGTTTACATACACTCAATTCGTATTTGGTAGCATTGCCTTTAAATTGTTTAACTTGGGTCAAACGTTTTGGGTAGCCTTCCACAAGCTTCCCACAATAAATTGGGTGAATTTTGGTCCATTCCTCCTGACAAAGCTGGTGTAACTGAGTCAGGTTTGTAGGCCTCCTTGCTCGCACACGGTTTTTCAGTTCTGCCCACACATTTTCTATAGGATTGAGGTCAGGGCTTTGTGATGGCCACTCCAATACCATGACTTTGTTGTCCTTAAGCCATTTTGCCACAACTTTGGAAGTATGCTTGGGGTCATTGTCCATTTGGAAGACCCATTTGCGACCAAGCTTTAACTTCCTGACTGATGTCTTGAGATGTTGCTTCAATATATCCACATAAGTTTCCTTCCTCATGATGCCATCTATTTTGTGAAGTGCACCAGTCCCTCCTGCAGCAAAGCACCCCCACAGCATGATGCTGCCACCCCCGTGCTTCACAGTTGGGATGGTGTTCTTCGGCTTGCAAGCCAACCCCTTTTTCCTCCAAACACAACGATGGTCATTATGGCCAAACAGTTCTATTTTTGTTTCATCAGACCAGAGGACATTTCCCTCAAAAGTACGATCTTTGTCCCCATGTGCAGTTGCAAACCGTAGTCTGGCTTTTTTATGGCGGTTTTGGAGCAGTGGCTTCTTCCTTGCTGAGCGGCCTTTCAGGTTATGTCGATATAGGACTCGTTTTACTGTGGATATAGATACTTTTGTACCTGTTTCCTCCAGCATCTTCACAAGGTCCTTTGCTGTTGTTCTGGGATTGATTTGTACTTTTCGCACCAAAGTACATTCATCTAGAGGAGATAGAACGCGTCTCCTTCCTGAGCGGTATGACGGCTGCGTGGTCCCATGGTGTTTATACTTGCGTACTATTGTTTGTACAGATGAACATGGTACCTTCAGGCGTTTAGAAATTGCTCCCAAGGATTAACCAGACTTGTGGAGGTCTACAATTTTTTTTCTGAGGTCTTGGCTGATTTCTTTTGATTTTCCCATGATGTCAAGCAAAGATGCACTGAGTTTGAAGGTAGGCCTTGAAATACATCCACAGGTACACCTCCAATTGACTCAAATAATGTCAATTAGCCTATCAGAAGCTTCTAAAGCCATGACATCATTTTCTGGAATTTCCCAAGCTGTTTAATGGCACAATCAACTTAGTGTATGTAAACTTCTGACCCACTGGAATTGTGATACAGTGAATTATAAGTGAAATAATCTGTCTGTAAACAATTGTTGGAAAAATTACTTGTGTCATGCACAAAGTAGATGTCCTAACCAACTTGCCAAAACTATCGTTTGTTAACAAGAAATTTGTGGAGTGGTTGAAAAACGAGTTTTAATGACTCCAACCTAAGTATGTAAACTTCCGACTTCAACTGGCAGGTGGCGGATGCAGGGTCCGTTTTGTAAACATCTGAAGTGAAGTCACTTGAACGAGGGGTGACATCAGCATCACATTGACCTTAGAGGAACGGGGCTTGCCTGCTCCGTTTAGTAAAATGTTATTGTTACGGATACAGGTATCCTGTGTTTTTGTGTGTTTCTCTCCTTCTGCCCTAATCACAGGTGTCCTGTATGTTCCTGATTGGTGGTCGTTGAGGTGTCTGCTGATTGGACCAATCAGTGAACATTCCTGTTAATTGCACCACCTGTTATTCGTTTGTTCAATCACACATCCCATTTTATAAAAACCAGACTTGTGTTTGTTGCAAGAGAGAGAGACTTTTTGCCATATGTGAGTATGGACACGGTGGTGTCCTGTGTGTTGTGTACGCACTAAGTTGTTGGTTACCCTGTTGGTAACATTATTAGAATATATTTCTTTACCTGAGTGTGGATACTGTTGTATCCTGTGTACTTATTTAATTGCTGATTACCCTGTTTAGTAGCTTTGTGTGTTTTTTTGGGAAAAGGGGGGTTTAAGCTAGTTGCCCTTGGGCGTACATTACCCGTAGGAAGAAATCTGTCTATAAACACCAGTTAGACCTGAGCGGACCACCCACTGTATTTTTTTGTATGGTAGCAGTAGCCTAGCGGTTCTTCAGGCAGGCTAGATCAGTTTAGGGGGTTTTACACTATTGTTTCATTTCTTGGGTCCTGCTCAGCCCTTTTTCCCAAACCCTTACCGTGTGTTCATAAATAAACACTTTGTGTTTGACGGTAGTTCATGGTAGTTGTGTCTTATTTGTTCTCACTATTCCATGCCACACTTATAATTTACATGAATTTATGTTACGGGTCTCATGTCCATCCACCCTAGATGTTTAGAGCCACGGGGTTCGTAACATAAAGTGGGGGCTCGTCCGGGATCCTATCTATCCCATGCTACTCATGTAAATTAGTTAGTGTCTGGTTCAGTGTTGAGCTTGGCAGCTGTCCTACCTAGTAGGATGGCTACTTTTGAGTTGGAGGCCTTTTTGGAAAACCCTACGTGGGGGGTTTTTGAGAATTGCCGTAGAGTGGATCTACAGGTTTTGGCTGACCACTTTTCTGTACCGATATCAAGGGTTTTAGTGAAAGCCGAAGTGAGGAAAGCAGTGTTAGAAATATTGTTAAACGAGCGAGTGCTTGAGTTACCGCCGCCTGAGTCTGCTGCTCCTGTAGGGGATGTGGTTGCTGTTCCTGTAAGCCCATCAGTGTCTGAGGACGAGACTAAGGCTCCAGCCACATTGCCCCGTTATGACCCCCTCTCCCCACTGACTGACAGTGATGCCAGGATGGATGTCCGCTCGACACGGCTCCAAATAGAGGCGGAAGAGCGGGCACAAATCAGGCAAGACAAGCTGGAGATGCGTAAAATGGAGCTAGAGGCAGAACAGGAGACGCGTAAGATAGAACAGGAGACGCGTAAGATGGAACTGGAGACGCGTAGGCTTGATCAAGAACTGGAGACGCGTGAGGCTTGATCAAGAACTGGCGATGCGTAAAATGGAACTAGAGGCAGAAACAGCGAGGTTAGTCTCTGCTAATACTATGCCTGCTAGTGAGCCATCCTCACCAGCTGTGTCATCTGCTACGTTTGATATTAGTAGGCAGATCACCTTGGTACCTGTGTTCAGGAGTCAGAGGTTGATTCCTATTTCAGTGTTTTTGAACGTATAGCGGTAGCATTGAAATGGCCCGACGAGGTATGGTGCCTATTACTTCAGTGTAAGCTAACAGGTAAAGCCCAAGAGGTTCTGGCAGCGCTACCTCTTGAAGACAGTTTGAATTATGAGGTGGTCAAAGCTACTGTTCTTCGTGCCTATGAGCTTGTTCCTGAGGCATATCGACAGAGATTTAGGTCTCATAAAAAGTCTCCTACTCAGACTTATGTGGAGTTTGCTAGAGACAAAGGAAATCTGTTTGACAAATGGCACAGTGCTAGTAAGGTAACTGATTTTAACTCTCTACGGGAGTTAATCTTGTTAGAAGAGTTTAAAAATTGTTTACCGGAACGCATTGTAGTTTATCTGAACGAACAGAAAGTATCCTCACTGTCGGAAGCGTCTGTATTGGCAGACGAGTTTGTGTTGACGCATAAGAGCGTGTTTTCGGCTCGTACGGAGAGCCGGGCTGCGGAGTTGCTAACTTTTAATCCTAGTCGACCAGCAGTACATCCAGCACGCCCAAAAGATGTGCGTCACTGTTTCTATTGTCATAAGGTGGGACATATAGTTAATGATTGCTTTCTGCTAAAACGCAAACCGGGGATGCCTCAGCACGCCAGGCCGCCAACGGGTGTTGGGCTGATTCGTGACGGTTGTAAGGCCGGAATCAAGACAGAAGCCTCATAGTGAATGTGGTTTGAAAGTCCCTGTCCCAGATCACAGTTATGAACCGTTCATTTTTGAGGGGTTTGTTTCTATATCAGATGATGAAGCGTCTCAGCGTCCAGTTAGAATCCTCAGAGATACTGGTGCGGCGCAGTCGTTCATACTAGCTGATGTGTTGCCCTTGTCTAATAATACATATTGTGGTTCCAGTGTGTTAGTACAAGGAATTGAAATGGGTTTCGTCCCAGTGCCATTGCACTTTGTGAACGTACACTCTGAGTTAGTCAGTGGATTGTTCAGAGTTGGCGTACGTCCGATGTTGCCAGTAAAAAGGGGTGACCTTTATAATGGGCAACGATATTGCCGGAGGAAAGGTAATACCCATATTGGAGGTATTGGATAAAAGTGACCAGTCTCTCTCCGAGGAGCTGGCACAGGGTTATCCAGATGTGTTCCCGCTTGTGCTGTCACACGTGCTCAAGCACGACAAGTGGGTGAAGTGGTAGATTTGTCAGACACGATTCTATTCAGAGAGTGTGACCCAGAGGATAGTTCGGGTGCTACCTCTGGTAAGCTGGTGCAGTCTGACCAACAGCCCAGAGAAAGGAAGAAGGATGTGGAACTTGTTGCTGAAGCAATACAGTTACCAGTTACTCGTGAGCAGCTGATCGCTAACCAACAGGTTGACATTAGCCTGGCTAAATGTTTTTCTAGTGTTGTCTCAGAGGACGAGCTAAAGAAGAAAAACATGGCATACTTCATTGATGGTAATCTCCTCATGCGTAAATGGACATCCCATGTTGACGCTGGCGGAGATTGGAATGCTGTTTACCAAATAGTGATTCCTACAGCCTTTCGACAAAATGTTTTATCCCTCGCTCATGATCACCAGTGGTCCGGACATCTGGGAGTCACCAAGACTTATGATCGAGTTTTGCGACATTTCTTTTGGCCTGGCTTAAAACAAGATGTGGCTCAGTTCTGTCGGACTTGCCACACCTGTCAAGTAGTTGGGAAACCGAACCAGGTTATTTCCCCGCGCCTCTTTGTCCCATACCGGCCATAGGTGAACCATTCGAACATGTGATGGTTGATTGTGTTGGACCATTACCAAAAACAAAATCTGGTAACCAGTTTATGTTGACAATTATGTGTGTGGCCACCAGGTACCCAGAGGCCATTCCTCTGCGAAGGATTACTGCTCCAGTGGTGAGTAAAGCGTTGATCAAATTCTTCTCAACTTTTGGATTACCTAGGGTGATACAAACTGATCAGGGTACGAATTTCCTTTCTAAACTTTTCAAACAAGTGTTAAAATCCTTGTCAGTTACACACCGTGTGTCAAGCGCATATCACCCAGAGTCTCAGGGTGCGCTTGAACGTTGGCATCAGACCCTGAAGTCTATGCTCCGTAAATATTGCTTGGAATCTGAGAAAGATTGGGATGAGGGAGTTCCTCTAGTGTTGTTTGCTGTCCGTGAGACAGTACAGGAATCCCTAGGGTTCAGCCCAGCTGAACTGGTGTTTGGACACACCATGAGAGGACCTATGAAAGTCCTTAAGGATCAGTTTTTGTCACAAGAGTTGTGTGTGAAAGAAAATGTGTTGGACTACGTTAGTCGCTTTCGTGAGCGCCTACATGCTGCCTGTGCTCTAGCAAAGGAAGCGCTGTCTTCCTCACAGAAACGGATGAAACGACACTATGACACACAGGCTGTTTCCTCGTTCACTGCAGCCAGGTGACCGAGTTCTTGTGTTGTTGCCTGTGCCAGGAGCGTCATTGTCAGCACGTTTCTCTGGTCCTTATGTCATTGAAAAGAAACTAACTGAAACTGACTATGTGATACAGACTCCTGATAGAAAACGCCAATCTCGTGTGTGCCACGTTAACATGTTGAAGACATACCACAACAGACCCGTCACTCAGGTAGACAGTCCAGAGAAACTGGCCGAGTCGGCTGTCTCTGTTGCTGCTACGGCTGTAGTGGGAGGTAATGTTAATGATGTGGACGGAGATGGTTTGGAGTTGCGCAATACTCAGCAGCAGTGTGCTAGATTGCCCAATTCAGAGATGCTGTTGTCTCTCCCGGCAAGCCTGATTCATTTAACGGACAGACAGTCAGATGATATTGTGAGACTGTTACACAGCTTTCCATGTCTTTTTAATGATGTTCCTACATGTACAAATGTGTTAGAACATGACATTAATGTTGGAAACGCTGCACCTATCAAGCAACATCCTTATCGTGTCAACGTCGCTAAGAGAAAGATAATGAGGGGTGAGGTCGGTTATTTGCTGGAGAATAACCTGGCTATGCCAAGTTCAAGTCCTTGGAGTTCTCCGTGCATTCTGGTTCCTAAACCTGATGGGACATCCAGATTATGTACGGACTATCGGAAAGTCAATGCTGTCACAGTGCCCGACTCGTTCCGTTACCCAGACTGGATGACTGTATTGATACTGTTGGTGCTGCTACTTATGTAACCAAATTAGATCTTCTAAAAGGTTACTGGCAGGTGCCGTTAACCCCACGTGCCTCCGACATCTCTGCCTTTGTGACCCCAGATCACTTCCTACAATATGCTGTCATGGCATTTGGGATGCGGAACGCACCAGCCACTTTCCAACGCCTGGTTAACACAGTATTGGCTGGAGTTCCTAATTGTAGTGCTTACCTTGATGATCTGGTAATTTATTCAACTGAGTGGTCTGATCATGTTAACACTCTAAGGGTAGTGTGTGAACGTCTAGCAACCGCTTCTCTAACCCTGAACTTAGCAAAGTGCGAGTTTGGGAAGGCCACTGTTACTTATCTTGGTAAACAGGTCGGCCATGGTCAGGTGCGCCTGTAGATGCCAAGGTCTCAGCTATAAACGCATTTCCCGCACCTACCACCAGAAGAGAGCTACGCCGTTTTTAGGGATGGTTGGCTACTACCGTAGTTTCTGTAAAAATTTCTCTGCGGTAGTTGCTCCATTAACGGATTTGCTCAGTCCGGCGAGAAAATTTGTATGGTCTGAAGATTGTTGTACTGCTTTCAACACTGCTAAAGCACTCTTGTGTAGTACTCCTGTTCTTGCTGCGCCAGATTTTGAGCGGCCGTTTAAACTGGAGGTAGATGCAAGTGCCAGAGGTGCTGGTGCTGTTCTACTGCAGCAAGACCAGAGTGGAGTGGACCATCCTGTCTGTTATTTTTCACGGAAATTTAACAAATGTCAGACAAACTATTCCACCATTGAACAAGAAGCTCTAGCTTTGTTGTTAGCTCTGCAGTACTTTGAAGTTTATGTTGGTTCCAGTGCATTACCAGTGGTAGTGTATACTGACCATAATCCCTTAGTTTTTCTCCACCGGATGTACAACCAGAACCAACGCCTTATGCGTTGGGCACTTGTCGTGCAAAATTATAATTTGGAGATCCGCCACAAAAAGGGGTTAGATAATGTGTTGGCAGATGCTTTGTCTCGTGTGTAATGATCTAGGTTTTTTTTTGTTATCCCGGCAGGATGATTATTGAATTTTGGGTGTTGTGATAGTGATCGTGTGTCGCAAACCATTTTGGTTTGCTCTTTTAAGGGTGGGAGTGTTACGGATACAGGTATCCTGTGTTTTTGTGTGTTTCTCTCCTTCTGCCCTAATCACAGGTGTCCTGTATGTTCCTGATTGGTGGTCGTTGAGGTGTCTGCTGATTGGACCAATCAGTGAACATTCCTGTTAATTGCACCACCTGTTATTCGTTTGTTCAATCACACATCCCATTTTATAAAAACCAGACTTGTGTTTGTTGCAAGAGAGAGAGACTTTTTGCCATATGTGAGTATGGACACGGTGGTGTCCTGTGTGTTGTGTACGCACTAAGTTGTTGGTTACCCTGTTGGTAACATTATTAGAATATATTTCTTTACCTGAGTGTGGATACTGTTGTATCCTGTGTACTTATTTAATTGCTGATTACCCTGTTTAGTAGCTTTGTGTGTTTTTTTGGGAAAAGGGGGGTTTAAGCTAGTTGCCCTTGGGCGTACATTACCCGTAGGAAGAAATCTGTCTATAAACACCAGTTAGACCTGAGCGGACCACCCACTGTATTTTTTTGTATGGTAGCAGTAGCCTAGCGGTTCTTCAGGCAGGCTAGATCAGTTTAGGGGGTTTTACACTATTGTTTCATTTCTTGGGTCCTGCTCAGCCCTTTTTCCCAAACCCTTACCGTGTGTTCATAAATAAACACTTTGTGTTTGACGGTAGTTCATGGTAGTTGTGTCTTATTTGTTCTCACTATTCCATGCCACACTTATAATTTACATGAATTTATGTTACGGGTCTCATGTCCATCCACCCTAGATGTTTAGAGCCACGGGGTTCGTAACAGTTATGATATGTTTACACTCAGGGCTCGGAATTCACTAACCAGGTGCTTTCCGATGATAGCTGAGTGACTGACAGCGTAGCAACACTGGCGGTAACAGCAGCAACTGAGGGAAAACAACTCCCTCCTTCCCACACACGAGAGCATAGACAGCTGTTTAGACAGTGTGCTGAGCAATCACTTTCACAAATGAGCATCACTCCTCCTGAGAGCACATTTAGTGTAAACCCAGGGGAGTATGGCACACTCAGTCATTTTAGATAATAATCATATCTTGCGAATGTCATATCCTTTAGATAGCTATAAAATGTTAATATTACATTTTAAAAAACGAGGGAAATCAAAGATAAATTATTAGTTGCATAGTTACAATAGGTTTCATTGCTAGATATGTTTGTTTTTGTTCTGCTGATTGTATGAATGACACAAAATGCCTCAACTATGCCCATAGCTAATCATGTATCGGTCAGTGGCTTATTTATTGGTCAGTGATCAGTGGTAGGCTGGTCTCACCTATCCGGTCCAGTCGGTCGATTGCCACAGTCTCGAAGGCTCGTCTCATCATGGGGTACTCCTCAAGCACCTCATTAAAGTTATCCACAGACAGGGAGTAGAGACGGCAGTACGTGTCCGCTCGCACACTGGCCGTCCGTCTGCCTCGGGTCAACAGACAGATCTCTGAGGGAGGGAGAGAGAGACAGGAGTGTCAGAGACAGACAGGAGACAGACACAATTACTACTCAGCCAGAGGGAGCATCATTACTGTAACTCAGCTACAGAAACATGTCAAAGAAACATGAGCCATTCGAATGTCATGATCATGACAAAAGTCACTCGGACATGACACACTCATTTATTCCTGTTATTCTAACCTTATAAAACACGGGTACAATAGTATGATTAAAAAACAAAGCACACACAATCCTACAGTATCAATTTATCACACGTGGAAATGGGTAATTTACTGAGGGGATAGCTATAGAGGTTAAATACGGAGAGGAGATAGGCAGTTAAAACAAAGACCCAGCTGTGACAGCTTAGTGAAGGGAGGGAGCTGCAGGGTTGGAGAGGTGGTGGAGCCAAGGTTAATTTCATTCAGGTGTTACCCTTCCTTCTCTGGCCTGTGACTGACTGTTGTCTTGGAAACCACATGCTCTTTTAATTCCGCTGCCTCCCCGGCTCTCCCCCCTCGCTCCCCTGTCACATGTGAAGGGTATCCTCTGGCTCTCAGTGAAGAAAACCCCCCACTGGAATGTAATTTACTGTATGCATTAATTTACTTGTTTTTATACATTTTTATGTTTTCGCCTTTGTGGCTGTGGTAACTAGTGGAAACCCTGCACCGGACAATGGCTCCACTCTACATATCAGCCTCTCCAGCAGTAGGCAAACCCCCCGGGGGCCATGGAAATAGAGGAATTAACAAGTGCTGTCAAGATCAGCTTCCACCGGCGGGATAGACGCCCACACACCATTAAAGAGCAACAAAGGGATGTTCTATAAATGAGTTATACATATACATAATAACCTCGTCACTAAGCCACAGTGACCTTCTCCACCCCAGCCCCCCTCCCCCACTCTCAAAATGGCTCCTTATTCACAGGGTATTAAAGTGTGACCTTGAGTGTCAGCGCGGCCATGTGTCTCTTCGCTATTTAATGGGGGATTTACAGTTCTTCACTAGATTAATGAGACTCCGTTTTCTCAGCTGTGCCGAGCGATGCAGAGGCAAGCAGCAGAACTCACTGCTGGGATGTGACTCTTCAGACCCTACTACACCCACTTACTCACCCTTCAAAAACGAATTACGGCAAATATGGGCCATGTCGAGTAGAGATTGTGTATACTTCCCTAATGCCCCATTGAATTCATCATCTTTGATCAACTATTACATTACCTTGTTTCTACCTTCTTTCCATATTCCCTCATCCTACTACAACAGGACGTGGTCCTCTGTAGCTCAGCTGGTAGAGCACGGCGCTTGTAACGCCAAGGTAGTGGGTTCGATCCACGGGACCACCCATACACAAAAATGTATGCACGCATGACTGTAAGTCGCTTTGGATAAAAGCGTCTGCTAAATGGCATATTATTATTATTATTATAGGACAAAAATACAGTATCTTCTCCAGTAATAATACGAATTACATTTACATTTGACATTTTAGTCATTTAGTAGGCGCTCTTATCCAGAGCGACATACAGTTAGTGAGTGCATACATACAGTGAGGGAAAAAAGTATTTGAACCCCTGCTGATTTTGTACGTTTGCCCACTGACAAAGAAATGATCAGTCTATAATTTTAATGGTAGGTTTATTTGAACAGTGAGAGACAGAACAACAACAACAAAATCCAGAAAAACGCATGTCAAAAATGTTATAAATTGATTTGCATTTTAATGAGGGAAATAAGTATTTGACCCCTCTGCAAAACATGACTTAGTACTTGGTGGCAAAACCCTTGTTGGCAATCACAGAGGTCAGACGTTTCTTGTAGTTGGCCACCAGGTTTGCACACATCTCAGGAGGGATTTTGTCCCACTCCTCTTTGCAGATCTCCAAGTCATTAAGGTTTCGAGCCTGACGTTTGGAAACTCGAACCTTCAGCTCCCTCCACAGATTTTCTATGGGATTAAGGTCTGGAGACTGGCTAGGCCACTCCAGGACCTTAATGTGCTTCTTCTTGAGCCACTCCTTTGTTGCATTGGCCGTGTGTTTTGGGTCATTGTCATGCTGGAATACCCATCCACGACCCATTTTCAATGCCCTGGCTGAGGGAAGGAGGTTCTCACCCAAGATTTGATGGTACATGGCGCCGTCCATCGTCCCTTTGATGCGGTGAAGTTGTCCTGTTCCCTTAGCAGAAAAACACCCCCAAAGCATAATGTTTCCACCTCCATGTTTGACTGTGGAGATGGTGTTGTTGGTGTCATAGGCAGCATTCCTCCTCCTCCAAACACGGCGAGTTGAGTTGATGCCAAAGAGCTCGATTTTGGTCTCATCTGACCACAACACTTTCACCCAGTTCTCCTCTGAATCATTCAGATGTTCATTGGCAAACTTCAGACGGCCCTGTGTATGTGCTTTCTTGAGCAGGGGGACCTTGCAGGCGCTGCAGGATTTCAGTCCTTCACGGCGTTGTGTGTTACCAATTGTTTTCTTGGTGACTATGGTCCCAGCTGCCTTGAGATCATTGTCAAGATCCTCCTGTGTAGTTCTGGGCTGATTCCTCACCGTTCTCATGATCATTGCAACTCCACAAGGTGAGATCTTGCATGGAGCCCCAGGCCGAGGGAGATTGACAGTTATTTTGTGTTTCTTCCATTTGCGAATAATCGCACCAACTGTTGTCATCTTCTCACCAAGCTGCTTGGCGATGGTCTTGTAGCCCATTTCAGCCTGTGTAGGTCTACAATCTTATCCCTGACATCCTTGGAGAGCTCTTTGGTCTTGGCCATGGTGGAG
Source organism: Coregonus clupeaformis (assembly GCF_020615455.1). NCBI lineage: Eukaryota > Metazoa > Chordata > Actinopteri > Salmoniformes > Salmonidae > Coregonus > Coregonus clupeaformis. The sequence continues at coordinate 30,521,554 of NC_059202.1, forward strand.
AGTTTGGAATCTGATTGATTGATTGCTTCTGTGGACAGGTGTCTTTTTATACAGGTAACAAACTGAGATTAGGAGCACTCCCTTTAAGAGTGTGCTCCTAATCTCAGCTCGTTACCTGTATAAAAGATACCTGGGAGCCAGAAATCTTTCTGATTGAGAGGGGGTCAAATACTTATTTCCCTCATTAAAATGCAAATCATTTCTAACATTTTTTACATGCGTTTTTCTGGATTTTTTTGTTGTTATTCTGTCTCTCACTGTTCAAATAAACCTACCATTAAAATTATAGACTGATAATTTCTTTGTCAGTGGGCAAACGTATAAAATCAGCAGGGGATCAAATACTTTTTTCCCTCACTGTATATATATATATATTTTTTTCATACTGATCCCCAGTGGGAAACGAATCCACAACCCTGACGTTGCAAACGCCATGCTCTACCAACTGAGCTACACGGGAATTGTAAGCAATAGCAGATGAATCGATCACAAATACCACCACAAATCTAACAGACATTCTGATTCAAGTATTCTCCTCCTAACCCATGCTATGTAGAAAAAGGTTGGCTTCCCAGTGGCATATAATGGCTTGGCTTTGGACACCGATGGTTGACGTTACTAATTGCTCTGTCATCAGTGTTCTGTGGATTAATTAGCTGTTATTAATGGGCATGTGTGCTGCTGTGGATCTCTGACACTCCTTCAACACCTGCCCATGCTCCTGGCACCTCACAGCCCAACCCACAGCACCACTGAAGTGAACTCTGCTTTTCTGAAGGGTTGTCACTAGTTACCACATCCACTGTAGTATGAATGATGTAGTAGCCATGCTGGTTAAGTGTGCCTTGAATTATAAATAAATCACAGACAGTGTCACCAGCAAAACACCCTCACACCATCACATCTCCTCCTCCATGCTTTACGGTGGGAAATACACATGCGGAGATCATCCGTTCACCCACACGCGTCTCACAAAGACACGGCGGTTGGAACCAAAAATCTCAAATTTGGACTCCAGACCAAAGGACACATTTCCACCGGTCTAATGTCCATTGCTCGTGTTTCTTGGGCCAAGCACGTCTCTTCTTCTTATTGGTGTCCTTTAGAAGTGGTTTCGTTGCAGCAATTCGACCTGAAGGCCTGATTTACACAGTCTCCTCTGAACAGTTGATGTTGAGATGTGTCTGTTACTTGAACTCTGTGAAGCATTTATTTGGGCTGCAATTTCTGAGGCTGGTAACTCTAATGAACTTATCCTCTGCAGCAGAGGTAACTCTGGGTCTTCCATTCCTGTGGCGGTTCTCATGAGAGCCAGTTTCATCATAGCGCTTGATGGTTTTTGCGACTGCACTTGAAGAAACTTTCAAAGTTCTTGACATTTTCCGTATTGACTGACCTTCATGTCTTAAAGTAATGATGGACTGTCGTTTCTCTTTGCTTGTTTGAGCTGTTCTTCCCATAATATGGACTTGGTCTTTTACTAAACAGGGCTATCTTCTGTATACCCCCCACAACTGATTGGCTCAAACGCATTAAGAAGGAAAGAAATTCCACAAATACATTTTCAGGAAGCCACACCTGTTAACTGAAATGCATTCCAGGTGACTACCTCATGAAGCTGGTTGAGAGAATGCCAAGAGTGTGCAAAGCTGTCATCAAAGCAAAGGGTGGCTATTTTGATTTGTTTAACACTTTTTTGGTTACTACATGATTGCATATGTCTTATTTCATTGTTTGATGTCTTCACTATTATTCTACAATGTAAAAAACAGTAAAAAATAAAGAAAAACCCTTGAATGAGTAGGTTTGTCCAAACTTTTGACTGGTAGTGTATGTTATTAGCAGTGGTGGAAAAAGTACCCAAAAGTCATACTTGAGTAAAAGTATAGATACCTTAATAGAAAGTTACTCAAGTAAAAGTGAAAGTCACCCAGTAAAATACTACTTGAGTAAAAGTCTAAAAGTATTTGGTTTAAAATATACGTAAGCATCAAAAGTAAATATAATTGCTCAAATATACTTCAGGATCAAAAGTTAAAGTAATAATAGTAAGTATAAATCATTTGAAATTCCTTATATTTAGCAAAGCAGACGGCACCATTTTCTTGTTTTTAAAATGTACGGATAGCCAGGGGCACACTCCAACACTCAGACATTATTTAAAAAATATTTGTGTTTAGTGAGTCCGCCAGATGTGTTCTCTTGATAAGGGTGTGAATTTCACAATTTTCCTGTCTTGGTAAGCATTCAAAATGTAACGAGTACTTTGGATTGTCAGGGAAAATGTATGGAGTAAATAGTACTATATTTTCTTTAGGAATGTAGTGAAGTAAAAGTAAAAGTTGTCAAAAATATAAATAGTAAATTAAAGTACATATACCCCAAAAAACTACTTAAGTAGTAGATTTAAGTATTTTTACCTAAGTACTTTACACCACGGGTTATTAGCACCATTATTGAATAAAATAGAATAATATAGAATCTATTGATCCCAGGTTTGCCAGCAGCAGCAGATCTTAGGAAAGTTATAGAAAACTAAATCATAGAAAAGTGGTAATACTGTATATTGTTGACCATCCATACCTCCAAAGTAGGATCCATCTGAGAGCTTCATGCCCATGGATCCTTTGGTCAGGACACTGGTCACACCATGTTGGGTGAAGTACATCTTCTTGCCAATGGTGCCCTCCCTGATGATGTAATCTCCGGGCTGGAAGACCTCGAAGCGGAGCTTAGTCAACATGGCCGTCACAAAGTTGGGGTCAGCATTGGCAAACAGGGGCATGGACGCCACTAGCTTACGGCAAGTGAAGTTGACAATTTCCTAAGGGAAAATAACATGACTTTTACTGAATTGCAATTTTGTTAGGTCTAAATCTAACATAGCAAAGGTGTGGAAATGGCAACAATATGTATGGACTAATTTGGTGTGGTTGAATGACTTAGTAAAACAAGAGGCTTGTTAAGGGGATTATTTACAAAAGACAACGATGAAGCTTTGCAGAGAAATCAATTTCTTTTTGGTTCCTTTGTTCCATTTTTTCTGTTTGAGACCTTGTCAGGGTTTTGATGGTGTGTTTTGTTGTTTTACCTTCCGCAGTGGTTCATTAAGCTCTTCCAGGATGCTCTCCTCATCAAACATCTTGCCCTGGTATCTGTGCTCGTAGTAGTCATGGATTTTCTGTCGGAAGTCAGATGGCAGTTTGTGGAAAGACATGTACTGCTCCACTTGTTTGTACTAGAGAACGAGAGAGAGGGAGAGAGAAAGAAAGAGGGAAGAAGGAGGGGAAGAGACATATGAATCATGTTAAATGTAAACTGCATTCTGTTGATATGAATGGATAATGTGGAATATACTCTACAGCACCTGCTTATTAAAGGAACAGTTATTCCCCAAATTAAAGTTTGGGGGACAAAGACATATACAGTGGGGAAAAAAAGTATTTAGTCAGCCACCAATTGTGCAAGTTCTCCCACTTAAAAAGATGAGAGAGGCCTGTAATTTTCATCATAGGTACACATCAACTATGACAGACAAAATGAGAAAATGTTTTCCAGAAAATCACATTGTAGGATTTTTAATGAATTTATTTGCAAATTATGGTGGAAAATAAGTATTTGGTCAATAACAAAAGTTTCTCAATACTTTGTTATATACCCTTTGTTGGCAATGACACAGGTCAAACGTTTTCTGTAAGTCTTCACAAGGTTTTCACACACTGTTGCTGGTATTTTGGCCCATTCCTCCATGCAGATCTCCTCTAGAGCAGTGATGTTTTGGGGCTGTCGCTGGGCAACACAGACTTTCAACTCCCTCCAAAGATTTTCTATGGGGTTGAGATCTGGAGACTGGCTAGGCCACTCCAGGACCTTGAAATGCTTCTTACGAAGCCACTCCTTCGTTGCCCGGGCGGTGTGTTTGGGATCATTGTCATGCTGAAAGACCCAGCCACGTTTCATCTTCAATGCCCTTGCTGATGGAAGGAGGTTTTCACTCAAAATCTCACGATACATGGCCCCATTCATTCTTTCCTTTACACGGATCAGTCGTCCTGGTCCCTTTGCAGAAAAACAGCCCCAAAGCATGATGTTTCCACCCCCATGCTTCACAGTAGGTATGGTGTTCTTTGGATGCAACTCAGCATTCTTTGTCCTCCAAACACGACGAGTTGAGTTTTTACCAAAAAGTTCTATTTTGGTTTCATCTGACCATATGACATTCTCCCAATCCTCTTCTGGATCATCCAAATGCACTCTAGCAAACTTCAGACGGGCCTGGACATGTACTGGCTTAAGCAGGGGGACACGTCTGGCACTGCAGGATTTGAGTCCCTGGCGGCGTAGTGTGTTACTGATGGTAGGCTTTGTTACTTTGGTCCCAGCTCTCTGCAGGTCATTCACTAGGTCCCCCCGTGTGGTTCTGGGATTTTTGCTCACCGTTCTTGTGATCATTTTGACCCCACGGGGTGAGATCTTGCGTGGAGCCCCAGATCGAGGGAGATTATCAGTGGTCTTGTATGTCTTCCATTTCCTAATAATTGCTCCCACAGTTGATTTCTTCAAACCAAGCTGCTTACCTATTGCAGATTCAGTCTTCCCAGCCTGGTGCAGGTCTACAATTTTGTTTCTGGTGTCCTTTGACAGCTCTTTGGTCTTGGCCATAGTGGAGTTTGGAGTGTGACTGTTTGAGGTTGTGGACAGGTGTCTTTTATACTGATAACAAGTTCAAACAGGTGCCATTAATACAGGTAACGAGTGGAGGACAGAGGAGCCTCTTAAATAAGAAGTTACAGGTCTGTGAGAGCCAGAAATCTTGCTTGTTTGTAGGTGACCAAATACTTATTTTCCACCATAATTTGCTAATAAATTCATTAAAAATCCTACAATGTGATTTTCTGGAATTCTTTTTCTCAATTTGTCTGTCATAGTTGACGTGTACCTATGATGAAAATTACAGGCCTCTCTCATCTTTTTAAGTGGGAGAACTTGCACAATTGGTGGCTGACTAAATACTTTTTTCCCCCACTGTATATAAGCTAGTCCAAAATTTCCTAAAGTCAATATTCAACGCCATCTGTAGACAGCATAAGACAATGTTTGACAAATGTACATTCTAACCAAAATATTATTTCAAGGTCATACGGACATTAATACTAGTATTCAATGCATTGTGGTCGTTGTATTCATTCTCAAACAATTAGAATTCACCATAAACAACAGATTGCATATCTCTAAACCATGAGCTAAACATCTTTCAGTGGTATGTCTCCTATACCACATGGTGTACATTGAACATACAGGAAAGACTAGGAAGAGACGTTCACAGCCATCGCTTGATCTATATACAGTATCCTAGGTTGTTGAGGAAATGTGAAAGCTCCGGAAAGCTAGAGAAATGTATTAATACTCTACTGTGTCAGTGGAGATGTGTACCTGCTCTATTTAATGTACAGTTGAAGTCGGAAGTTTACATACACTTAGGTTGGAGTCATTAAAACTCATTTTTCAACCACTCCACAAATTTCTTGTTAACAAACTATAGTTTTGGCAAGTCGGTTAGGACATCTACTTTGTGAATGACACAAGTAAGTTTTCCAACAATTATTTACAGACAGATTATTTCACTTATAATTCACTGTATCACAATTCCAGTGGGTCAGAAGTTTACATACACTAAGTTGACTGTGCCATTTAAACAGCTTGGAAAATTCCAGAAAATGATGTCATGGCTTTAGAAGATTATGATAGGCTAATTGACATCATTTGAGTCAATTGGAGGTGTACCTGTGGATGTATTTCAAGGCCTACCTTCAAACTCAGTGCCTCTTTGCTTGACATCATGGGAAAATCAAAAGAAATCAGCCAAGACCTCAGAAAAAAAATGGTAGACCTCCACAAGTCTGGTTCATCCTTGGGAGCAATTTCCAAAAGACTGAAGGTACCACGTTCATCTGTACAAACAATAGTAAGCATGTATAAACACCATTGGACCACGCAGCCGTCATACCGCTCAGGAAGGAGACGCGTTCTGTCTCCTAGAGATGAACGTACTTTGATGCGAAAAGTGCAAATCAATCCCAGAACAACAGCAAAGGACCTTGTGAAGATGCTGGAGGACACAGGTACAAAAGCATCTATATCCACAGTAAAATGAGTCCTATATCGACATAACCTGAAAGGCCGCTCAGCAAGGAAGAAGCCACTGCTCCAAAACCGCCATAAAAAAGCCAGACTACGGTTTGCAACTGCACATGGGGACAAAGATCGTACTTTTTGGAAAAATGTCCTCTGGTCTGATGAAACAAAAATAGAACTGTTTGGCCATAATGACCATCGTTGTGTTTGGAGGAAAAAGGGGTTGGCTTGCAAGCCGAAGAACACCATCCCAACCGTGAAGCACGGGGGTGGCAGCATCATGCTGTGGGGGTGCTTTGCTGCAGGAGGGACTGTTGCACTTCACAAAATAGATGGCATCATGAGGAAGGAAACTTATGTGGATATATTGAAGCAACATCTCAAGAAATCAGTCAGGAAGTTAAAGCTTGGTCGCAAATGGGTCTTCCAAATGGACAATGACGCCAAGCATGGACAACAAAGTCAAGGTATTGGAGTGGCCATCACAAAGCCCTGACCTCAATCCTATAGAAAATGTGTGTGCAGAACTGAAAAAGCGTGTGCGAGCAAGGAGTCCTACAAACCTGACTCAGTTACACCAGCTCTGTCAGGAGGAATGGGCCAAACTTCACCCAACTTATTGTGGGAAGCTTGTGGAAGGCTACCCGACACGTTTGACCCAGGTTAAACAATTTAAAGGCAATGCTACCAAATACTAATTGAGTGTATGTAAACTTCTGACCCACTGGGAATGTGATGAAATAAATAAAAGCTGAAATAAATCATTATCTCTACTATTATTCTGACATGTCACATTCTTAAAATAAAGTGGTGATCCTAACTGACCTAAGACAGGGAATTTTTACTAGGATTAAATGTCAGGAATTGTGAAAAACTGAGTTTAAATGTATTTGGCTAAAATGTATGTAAACTTCCGACTTCAACTGTATATCCAACCACATGCCTGCTCTCAGTCAACATAAACCAATAAAACCCCGCCACAACTGTTTAACTGGTTACAGTAGTCCTATTATTGGACATGGAACCACTCTTTGGTATGATGATGACTGTATTCAGTGGAGGACATGGCTAATTATTAATGGGAGCAGCATGCATTTCTGTACTTGGATACTATTCTAAGAGGCTGTACGTTATTTTAAGTGGAATTGATGGGTATATGCACAGGGGTAGCTTACAATTCTGAACTGATGTTTGTAAAGCGGTAGCTGGCTAAGTATATTCTATGCTTATTCATAGAGAGAAGATCCCTGCTCAAATAGAATTGTAATGATTTACACCATTTTAGTTTAATTCAGTGCTTCCTTCGCTCTCTTTGAGGGAGCTGCCAATCAAATTGTGTGAATTGTGCTCGCTTAAAACACATTTTATGAAAGATATACTGTAGCTCCTTTAATGTTCACTAAGTGTACAAAATATTAAGAACACCTGCTCTTTCCATGACATAGACTGACCAGGTGAATCCAGCTGAAAGCTATGATCCCTAATTGATGTCACTTGTCAAATCCACTTCAATCAGTGTAGATGAAAGGGAGGAGACAGGTTAAAGAACAATTTTTAAGCCTTAAGACAATTGAGACATGGATTGTGTATGTGTGCAATTCAGAGGGTGAATGGGCAAGACAAAATATTTAAGTGCCGGGGTGTGGTAGTAGGTGCCAGGTGAACTGGTTTGAGTGTGTCGAGAACTGCAACGCTGCTAGGATCCCCCACCCAAAGGACATCCAGCCAATTTGACACAACTGTGGGAAGCATTGGCGTCAACATGGGTCAGGATCGCTGTGGAACGCTTTTGACACCTTGTAGAGTCCATGCCCCGACGAATTGAGGTTGTTCTGAGGGCAAAAGGGGGTGCAACACAATATTAGGAAGGAGTTCCTAATGTTTTGTACACTCAGTGTATAATGTCTTTGTTGCCGAACAGAAGAATAAACAGGGTATTTGCTCATCCATTGACGACGTTGTCTTGGTTTTATAAGAGAAGTAAATTGGGTTTTCTCCCAATTGGGTTTCAGTAAAAAATGCACACTCCTGTCACACCACAAAGCTAGAGGAGAGAGAAGAAAGGGTAGCCTAACCATGTGACTCACCTTGTGTATTAGAGCAATACAGTGAACAACACCCCTCCAACCACGGACAACCTTTTCCCTTTCCCTTTAGTTATAAAACGTGTGAATAAAGTACTGTACAAAAACAGATGCAGAAACAATGGGGAAATATGTTGTGTTTGTAATCAACAGCCTTGTTTTTCATACCACCCATTATGACATAATGGAGGGGGAAGTGTTAATGAATCTACACATGAATGAACCAACAGGAAGTTGTGGTCATATAGATTCAAAGTGAATAATTGACAAGCCACATGGACTGATAATAGTGTAGTGATGCTAGTCATATCTGATGTAGGAGGATGTTGCATAACCTCTCTCTCTGTGTGTGTGTGTGTGTGTGTGTGTGTGTGTGTGTGTGTGTGTGTGTGTGTGTGTGTGTGTGTGTGTGTGTACAGATTCAGGACTCACTAAGGAGTTCAGGGGCCAATCCAGCCACCACCCACATCAGGGGCTATATGTGCTTAGCTTTTTCATTGAACATACTGTCGAAGTTAGTCATACAGTGGATTGTCATAGTACTGATGTTTGTTTATACTGTCTGGCTCTGAATGCGAACAGTATTTTGTGGATCTTTTATTATGTTTTTCCATGCATGTCAATAGCCCATCCCAACAGGCAGGATTTATATGGATGTATGAATGGGAGGATAGAAGCAACAATGACCTCGCCCATAAGTGTCATGTGTGTGATGGGACGGCACCTTAACCAGGAAATGTGTCATTCAGTGGACTGGCTCTGAATGCGAACAGTATTTTATGGATCTTTCACAAGCCTACTGATATGACTACCTTGCTTGTAAATATTCCTTGCCACTTTATATCGACAATATGAAATATGTGCTCAAATTGACTGTTCCTGTCAAGTCAGCCATCAAGCAGGACATCAATCAAGGCTACACACGTAACATGGCCACTCCCATCATATAATCATGGCATCTAGGGAATAGGGTGTAATTTCAGATGCAATCCTTGTTTCTTTCAGACTGACAGAAGTGTATCGAACATTGGTGTATCCTTTCAACATATAGCATGCCTCACATAAGGCATGCATCACATCACCACATGTCAAATCAAATCAATGTTTATTTGCCACATGCGCCAAATACAACAGGTGTAGACATTACAGTGAAATGCTTACTTACAAGCCCTTAACCAACAATGCAGTTAAAATAAAAATAAAGTGTTAAGTAAAAAAATAAAAGCAAATAACTAAAGAGCAGCAGTAAAATAAAAGAACACACGTGTGTGGTTATGCAGTGAGGGGAATTCAGTATAGCGTTATCAGACTCGTAATACATGCACGCTCCATTCTTTAATCATTTAGAGTGCTGATGTTTTCCATGCATGTAATAGCCCATCCCAACAGGCAGGATATATATGAATGGGAGGATGGAAGCAACAATGACCTCGCCCGTAAGTGTCATGTGTGTGATGGGACAGCCCCTTGACCAGGAAATGTGTTTTGCCACTGCTGAGGAAGTGAGGTGACATGGGCAGTTTGATGTGATGAGATGGGACACTGTCTGCCTCCATCGCCTGAATTCAAACCATTACTCTCTTCAGGACAACACAGAGTACTTCCTCCCCAACCATCTTCCCTTTATAACTCTATCTCCTCTCTCTACCTTTATCTCCTCTCCACCCTTCTCTCCTTTCTACCATTCTCTACCTCTATCACCTCCGTACTGATCCCTCCTCTCTTTAACTCTCTTCTATATCTCTGTCATCTCTCTTACTCTCTCTCCTTTCTACCTCAATTTCCTCCCTCTTTGATCTACCTTTCCTCTACCCGTCATCCCTCGTTCTCTCTAGTCTCTTTCTCTTCTCTAGCCCTCTCTCCTCTCTCTGCCCTCTTCTCTCATCTCTACCCCTCCCCTTCTACCTCTCTTCATGTTTTGTTGTTGTTGTGAATAACTCGGAGGGCAGGTTGAGATAAAACAGAATGGAAGTCGGCCCGTAGGCCCGTTTGTGCCGTAGGGCAAGATGGCAGTTTCTTTGGGGTATGAATGTGCTTCCCTGTATCTCTGCCAGCAGTATTTCTGTCCTGATACAGGATAGAGTTCAATGTTCATGCTGACCCTGAGCTCACAGATTGGCTCTCTGTCTGTTGACTCTCTGCTAGAGTAGTCTTCCTGGGGGCTTGCGGTTGACAAGCCATGTAGATGTAGCCTATGATGCACTCTCCTCTGTTAAAGCACCTTCATTGTATTACAAGCACATTGGACACTGGACAAGTGACAGTGTAATACAATGGGAAGGTTACAGAGGGTAATGTCAGAAACAGAGTTGTGACCCTATGTAGGGCTCCAGTCCATGTAGAGGTGACGCACGCGCACACGCACACACACACACACACACACACATCTGGATACCTATAAGAACAAGTAGATGTTAATATCCTTCTCTCTAATTAACTATGTATGGAAATCCCCCTCTAAACATTTAATTAAATTATTTTGTTTTCCACATAATCCATTTTTAATCATAATCGAATTCATTCTTAATTAATTGCAATCGGTCATGGCATAAACATCCATGGAAGCATATAATTCTCACTCCTTGTACCTTCCTATAAAACATTTAGCAAAATCAATGTTTATAGATTATTTAGTAATGTCTATGATGCTTGTAATTTGTCATGCTTGAATGTTTAAAACGCTTATTAATATTTACGACTGCTTATAAAGTTAATCTAAATTGTTAAAAAATATTGCTTGTCTGGAGAGAGCAGTATTCAGTTCACTATCATTTTCCATAGTATTCAATATCAAGGTAGGTAGGACAATGTAAGGGTGTCTACTTTTCTAATGCTATGAAACCACTGCAGCAGGTAAAGGACGACCAAAGCTGTCTCACTTAAACTTGACAAATTCTTCTCTATTTGCAGCATGTCACTAACAATAAAGACACATCGGGATAATTACCCACAAACCCACTCATTCAATCAACCTGGGGATAAGATGGTGAGTTCTGCTAAAGTGATGGCTCTAAATTCACTATGTGACACTCACAATTATACACTTGCCTCACTATTTCTATTCCAAGGCTTTGGAGGACGTTGCCTTTTATCAACTGCCAGTTCTACGAGTTTGACAATTTTTTGAAAACTGGAAGTTGTAATTGGAATAAAGAGAACGGAGAATATGAAGGTCAGCGGCATCATTTGAATCAAACAATTCCCCCTAAAACATAAACTCCAAACTGAGACAGAAGTGAAATGATGGCTATGGTGGACTGATGCAGGGGAATTAAATAACATAAAGCTTCAAACCTCTCATCATCTACACATCCCAATTCTATTATTTCTACAGGTCCATTCAGATTTCAACAAGGTATCACAGTTTGACTTCAAAATGTGACGTTGGTCCACGTTTTTCAAAACATCTATGGTGATGTCAAGGTCGTTTAAGTTGAGACATTGTTACCTAACTCCTCAAATTGAAACCAAAAACACTCTCATCGTGCTGGGGGTTTCACATCTTTTTAAGGGTTATGGTTTGGGATAGGGTTAAAATAGGGTTACGTTTAGGAATTTATTCTGAGTGATTAAATTAACGGTAAAAATTTGGATAGGGCTTAAAACAGAAAAACAAAACAATTATTGCCTACCACTGCGATTGAACACGCAACCTAACGCCGGAGCGCAGCTTTTACGCCCATCCACTATCCCTGTCCACTTCGCCCTAGCAAAAGCCGCCGGCCTACTTGAAGGTAATAGCGCTCACCGTTGCCCCTAGTGGCTGGTTTTGAAGGCAATTCTAGACATTCTTGGGACCTGGATGGATGTCTAACTTCGACTTCAAACTAGAGCGACCTCCCAGCAGATTTACCATGAAGGCCAAGAGCAGTAGTGTAGTGGTGCCTGGAGAAGTGGGTATACTCTAATTTTGCAAAACATTTCCCAAACAACCCACCCGGCGAAGGAAAGGCGCCCTGTGTGAAATATTCTATGAGAAAAAGTGACATACATTCTGAATTACCTAAAATGATAAATCCCATATTGGTCTTTCACAGTCAGGCCAACCCAAGCTGTACTGTGCAAATAGGCTAATTGTAGGCCTACTATTGAAACAGCTAAATGAGGCTGTCAACGGAGTTAGAAATTCACAGGTTTCCGATTTTTTCACTTTTTTTTAAGGTTTTTGCTCTCAGTCACATTTGTATCATAACAATACTTAAACCACATTAGGAGACCACTTTTGAGGTCTGTGAAAAATCTAATACATTTAGATTTTTTAGTGTAGTTACCCTTTAATTCAAGTGTACAGGCACCTCGGCACCTTTGGTTAGAGGTGTTTCTGGAGTTTGCAAAACAAATGGCCACTGGATTGGTGGAAATAATCATGATATCATTCTGCCAGGTATGCATAGGCTACTTGGCTACCGCAAAACTTTAATGAATAGCCCGGCTGTTTATTTGCTTAAATCACTGAGGAGAAAAAGGGGGTACAAATACAAAAATAAATCACTGAACACTACAGGCCCTTATTAGAGACAGGCTTCTATTTGAGCCAGGCGTCTTTTTCCTTAATGCACACAGCTATTGCTTATTTGTATTTAGACTGGGATGCTGACGGGAGAGGTTGTGTTTTCTCTAGCAGGAGGTAAGCTTAGCTTCTTATATGGTGTTGAGTAAAGCTTAAACCATGTATTTAGATTGTAGGTAGGTATTGTAGTTAGGTATTATAGGTAGTTTACTCAGGTAGTTATTGAAGGTTATTGTAGGTAATTATTGTAGGTAAGGACTGTATTCGGCGGACTCCGGCGAAGCACGAGGCTAGCCTACCCACTACTTGGACCAACAAAGCTAGCTAGCTAGCGGGTAGCTACCGGTAACTTTTAGCAACTGTGGTTAGCTGTTTCCAATGTTATTTCACGCTTAAGAGTACCTGTAATTGAGCCAGCTAGCTGCCACCTTCAGCTGTTTTTCTAACCTCATTATCATTAACGTTAGGTGGTTGGTAGCTGCTGTACTTAATTTCGGCTACTGATTGCAGTCTGCCAGTTTGGCTTTATACATAGCTTGGGCTTTGTCGAGTAAGGCTTAAACTATGTATTTAGATTGTAGTTAGGTACTATAGGTAGGCATCGTGGGCTGTATATTATTAAGTAGTATAGGTAGGCATCGTGGGCTGTTGTGGGTAGCTGTTGTGTAGTTATTGTAGGTTACTTTTGTATTCGGCGGTGCCGGATGTAGCACGAAGCTAGCTAGCTAACTCACCTCCTGGATTAGCTGGCGAGTTGCTATTAGCAACGGTTGCAACTAAAAACAATATCCTTTTAGCCAGCTACATTCGTTCGCAGCGACGCCATTTTTCAAACAAAGTCAACACAGTAGCCATTGCTAGCCAGCCAACACTACCAGCAGGCTGTGGTAGCTAAATACAATATCTTTGTGCTAGCTACCCAACGTTTAATCGTTGCTGCGTTATGAAAGGTAAGCTTGGCTTCTTATATGGTGTTGAGTTAAGCTTAAACCATGTATTTAGATTGTAGGTAGGTATTGTAGTTTGGTATTATAGGTAGCTTACTCAGGTAGTTATTGAAGGTTATTGTAGGTAATTATTGTAGGTAAGGACTGTATTCGGCGGACTCCGGCGAAGCACGAGGCTAGCCTACCCACTACTTGGACCAACAAAGCTAGCTAGCTAGCGGGTAGCTACTGGTAACTTTTTGCAACTATGGTTAATTGTTTCCAATGTTATTTCATGCTTAAGAGTACCTGTGATTGAGCCAGCTAGCTGCTACCATTCAGCTGTTTTTCTAACCTCATCCGAGGCATTAACGTTAGGTGGTTGGTAGCTGCTGTACTTAATTACAGCTACTGATAACAGTCTGCTGTAGTTTACAACAATTCTAATTTCTAAAGTGGAAGTTGGGAGAGTTTTACTCGGGTGGTTCAGTGAAACAATTATAGTTTCTGAGGTGGAAGTTGGGAGAGTTATATATATTTTTTTTTTTGGTGAGGGAGGCCTGCTCTCTCCTTTCCCTGATGTTTAGTTCATTTCATCCCGATCTCCTCTGCATTATTGTAGCCATCTGCTGCAGCCTGTCAACTATGCCTCTGCCTATCCCTGTTCTCTCCTCTCCGCACAGGCTACACAAACGCCTCACACCGCGTGGCTGCTGCCTCTCTAACCTGGTGGTCCCTGCACGCACCACACACCTGGAGTTCCAGGTCTCAGGCAGCCTCTGGAACTGCCGTTCTGCCGCCAACAAGGCTGACTTCATCCCAGCCTATGCCACCCTCCAGTCCCTCGACTTCCTGGCACTGACGGAAACATGGATTACCACTGAAAACACTGCTACTCCTACTGCTCTCTCCTCGTCTGACCATGTGTTCTCGCATACCCCGAGAGCATCTGGTCAGAGGGGTGGTGGCACAGGAATCCTCATCTCTCCCAAGTGGTCATTCTCAATTTTTCCCCCTAACCCATCTGTCTATCTCCTCATTTGAATTCCACGCTGTCACAGTCACTAGCCCATTTAAGCTTAATATCCTTGTCATCTATCGCCCTCCAGGTTCCCTTGGAGAGTTCATCAATGAGCTTGACGCCTTGATAAGTTCCTTTCCTGAGGATGGCTCACCCTTCACAGTCTTGGGGGATTTCAACCTCCCCACGTCTACATTTGACTCATTTCTCTCTGCCTCCTTCTTTCCACCCCTCTCCTCTTTTGACCTCACCCTCTCACCATCCCCCCCCCCACTCACAAGGCAGGCAATACGCTTGACTTCATCTTTACTAGATGTTGCTCTTCTACTAATCTCACTGCAACTCCCCTCCATGTCTCCGACCACTACTTTGTATCCTTTTCTCTCTCGCTCTCCTCCAACACTACTCACTCTGCCCCTACACAGATGGTAACGCGCCGCCGCAACCTTCGCTCTCTCTCTCCCACTACTCTCTCCTCTTCCATCCTATCATCTCTTCCCTCTGCTCAATCCTTCTCCCTCCAATCTCCTGATTCTGGCTCCTCAACCCTCCTCTCCTCCCTTTCTGCATCCTTTGTGACGATCCCGGCTGTCTGAGTCGGGTCCTGTCTGGTGACTAGTGTTCCTGTTCGTAATCTCCAGTTTCCCGAGGGTTCGGGAACGCTCCGGGGAGCGCTCTTGTTTTCCGCACCTGCATCCCATCAGCAATCTGCACACCTGGTCCTGATCATCACCCTTCTTAGGCTCTGGCCCAACATCCAGTTCCTGCCGGATCGTTAGCTATGAACAGTATGTTTGTCAGCGTGTCAGCCTCTGAGCCATTAGTTAGTTTTGTTGTTTTGCACCTTGTTACTTGCTGTGTACTGACCTCCGTTTTTGTTCTGTCTGCAGTCTCTCACCCGGAACCCTCACCCAACCTCTGCCTGATGGTCGGCGGCTGCCGAGCCAGTACCGGACCAACCACTGCACCCTCAACAACCCATCCACGCCACCCGCTCTGTTCCCTGGATTATTCAGCCTCACTCGGAATCTACTAAATAAACACTCACCTTTCTCTCAACTTACCTTGTCCTTGTCTGCTTCTGGGTTCTGGCATAGTAAACCGTGACAGAACGATCCGGCCAGTAATGAACCCAGCGGACCTGGACTCCGTTCGCCATGCTATTACCCAGCAGGAGAAGACGTTGGGCCATCATAGCACGGTACTACGGGAGATCGCGTTGTCAGTTCGGAACCTTTCTACCGGTCTGACGGAGGTCCAGAACCAACGTAAGTGTCCGGTGGAGGATCCACTACCGGTTTCACCCATCTCGCCTGCCGCTTCTGAAGCTGTGTCCATCCGTGAGCCCAAGGTGCCGACGCCGGATAAATATGAGGGGGAGCTGGGAAGATGCCGTTCCTTCCTTATGCAGTGTGGATTAGTGTTCGATCTACAGCCCTACTCTTATGCCACAGACAAGGCTAGGATAGCCTTTGTGATTGAGTTGCTGCGTGGTCGAGCGCTGGAGTGGGCTTCAGCCGTTTGGGAACGACAGGATCCCTGCATGGCTTCATACCAGGGGTTCACGGCCGAGATGAGGAAGCTCTTCGACCATTCCGTCCGAGGGAGGGACGCAGCTAGGCGCCTGTTTCGCTTCGCCAAGGAACTTCGCAGCGTGGCCGACTTCGTGATCGAGTTCAAGACGTTGGCTGTGGAGAGTGGGTGGAACGAGGAGTCGCTGCAAGCGGCCTTTTACCAGGGTCTGTCGGAGCAGCTCAAGGATGAGTTGATCTCCTATCCGGAGCCTAGTGACCTGGACGGCTTGGTAGCCTTGTCTATTCGGGTGGATAATCGAGTCCGAGAGCGAAGGAGGGAGAAGCAATGGGGTCCGTCCAATCGATCAGCTTCTCAGTTCCCAGTCGGGTCGGGTGGTGGACCAGAACACGTCGATCATTCTCCACCACAATGGATTAGTGGAGAGGTCCTCTCTCCCGATTCTGAACCCATGCAAGTGGGGGCGGCACGGGTTAACCAAGGAGGAGCGTCAACATAGACGTAAGACCAACTGCTGCCTCTACTGTGGTAGCTCGGGACATTACATCTCCACTTGTTCCCGGCGGTCGTCAAACTGCCCGGCTCGCTAAAGTTGGGAGGACTTTTAGCGAGCCAGTTTCAACCTCTCAGTACCTCTGTCAGACCCCGTTACCCGGCTACCCTTGTGAACAGGAATCAGAGCTTAGCGCTTAACGCTTTTATCGATTCAGGTGCCGATGGAAGCTTTCTTGATGCCGAGTTGGTGGAACAGCTGGGGCTTTCCAAGGAGCAATTGCCGGAAGCCATTGAAGCGACCACTCTGAACGGCAGTAGTCTGGCACGTATCACGATGAGGACTGAACCGGTTAAGATGCGGTTGTCGGGGAATCATTCTGAGATGATTTCATTCTTCATTCTGCCGTCTTCCCATGTTCCTCTGGTCCTTGGATACCCCTGGCTGAAGGAACACAATCCCACGTTCGATTGGGTGACGGGCAAGGTAACGAAGTTGGAGCCTTGATTGTCATGCTAACTGTCTCAAGACTGCCTGCCCCCATTCGGTTCCCAGTCAGGTGATTGAGGCTAAACCCCCAGATTTGTCCCTGGTTCCCGAGACATATCACGATTTGGGGGAAGTTTTCAGTAAGCAGAAGGCTCTGTCACTCCCTCCCCACCGACCATATGATTGTGCCATCAACCTGGTCCCTGGAGCTGTCTACCCCCAAGGGAAGGTTATACAGTATCTCCCGACCTGAACGTGAGGCGTTGGAGACCTACATCAAGGAGTCCCTAGCTGCTGGTCTCGTTCGTTCCTCGTCATCACCCCTGGGGGCAGGATTCTTCTTTGTGGGTAAGAAGGATGGCTCTCTTCGACCGTGTATTGATTATCGGGGATTGAATGACATCACGGTCAAGAACAAGTATCCCCTGCCCTTGATGAGTTCTGCCTTCGACTCCTTACAGGGTGCTACGGTGTTCACCAAGCTAGACCTACGCAATGCGTATCACCTGGTCCGGATCAGAGAGGGGGACGAGTGGTTGACGGGTTTCAATACACCGATGGGTCACTCGAGTATCAGGTGATGCCGTTTGGACTGACCAATGCTCCAGCGGTATTCCAGAGTATGGTGAACGACGTCCTGAGAGATATGATCGGTCTCTTTGTGTTTGTTTACCTGGATGACATTCTGATCTTCTCGAAGGAACCTTCCGACCACGTCCAGCATGTCCGGCAGGTTCTGCAGCGATTGTTGGAGAATCGCCTGTTCGTGAAGGCCGAGAAGTGCGAGTTTCACGCCCACACGACATCCTTTCTCGGGTACATCATCTCCAGGGGAGAGATTAGGATGGACCAGGAGAAGGTTAGAGCGGTTCTGGAATGGGCCCAGCCCGGTACGAGATTGCAGCTCCAGAGATTTTTGGGGTTTGCGAATTTCTACCGCAGATTCATCCGGGATTACAGCCGTGTGGCCGCTCCGTTAACTGCCTTGACTTCCAGTATCAGGACCTTCAAGTGGAATCCGGAGGCGGATCGAGCGTTTCTGGATTTGAAGAGGCGATTCACCAACGCACCGATTCTCTCTCAACCGGACACGTCCCGTCAGTTCGTCGTTGAAGTGGACGCGTCTGATGTGGGAGTTGGCGCCATCCTGTCGCAGCGATGCTCCACGGACAGTAAACTCCATCCCTGCGCCTACTACTCTCGTCGCCTTTCGCCTGCGGAGAGGAATTACGATGTGGGTAACCGGGAGCTTCTCGCGGTGAAACTTGCCTTGGAGGAGTGGCGCCACTGGTTGGAGGCGGAGCAACCGTTTATTGTCTGGACTGACCACAAGAATCTTGCTTACGTGCAATCGGCTAAACGTCTCAACTCCCGTCCAGGCCAGGTGGGCGTTGTTTTTCGGACGATTCAAGTTTGCCCTGACGTTCCGACCTGGATCTAAGAACGGCAAGGCGGACGCCTTGTCCCGGATGTTCTCCAAGACGGAGGAGAGTGGGTCCAAGACCGAGACAATCCTCCCCCCGGAACTGCGTCGTGGGAGCAGTTATGTGGAAGATTGAGGAGGAGGTGCTGGCGGCCCTTCGGACTCAGCCCGGTCCCGGTAACGGTCCACCCGGTCGGTTGTTTGTGCCTGAGTCGGTTCGTCCTGCTGTCCTCAAATGGTCCCACGCCAGCAAGATGGCTTGTCACCCTGGCGTGGCTCGGACAATGGCGTTTCTTCGCAGACGTTTTTGGTGGCCTGCCATGGCCGAGGATACTCGGGGTTTTGTTGCTGCCTGTCCAGTATGTGCGCAGAATAAGAGTACCAATCGGCCCAGCTCTGGACTACTTCACCCCCTTCCTATTCCCCGGCGACCATGGTCGCATCTGGCCCTGGACTTCGTCACTGGGTTGCCCGCTTCTGAGGGGAACACGGTCGTTCTGACTATCGTGGACAGATTCAGCAAGTTCGCCCACTTTGTGCCTATTGCCAAGCTTCCCTCTGCCTCGGAGACGTCCGAGATCCTGGTTAGGGGAGGTTTTCAGGGTCCACGGGTTGCCCAGTGATATCGTTTCCGACCGTGGCCCTCAGTTTACCTCTGCTGTCTGGAAGTCCTTCTGTTTGGCCATTGGAGCTACAGTCAGTCTCACATCTGGGTTTCACCCCCAATCCAATGGTCAGGCGGAGAGAGCCAACCAGAAGATGGAATCCACGCTACGCTGTCTGGTCTCTTCCAACCCCACCTCCTGGGTCTCTCAGTTGCCTTGGGTGGAGTA
The DNA here is from genome assembly GCF_020615455.1 of Coregonus clupeaformis. Taxonomy (NCBI): domain Eukaryota; kingdom Metazoa; phylum Chordata; class Actinopteri; order Salmoniformes; family Salmonidae; genus Coregonus; species Coregonus clupeaformis. The sequence goes on from NC_059202.1 coordinate 30,541,001, forward strand.
TGCCCACAATACTCTTCCTACATCTGCCACTGGGATGTCTCCCTTCCAGTGCCTGTATGGCTACCAACCTCCCCTGTTTCCTTCTCAGGAGAAGGAGCTCTCAGTGCCTTCTGTTCAGGCCCATATTCGTCGTTGCCACCGGACCTGGCATCGGGCCAGAAAGGCACTCCTTAGAGTTTCGGACCGGTATCAGCTCCAGGCGAATCGTCGCCGGATCCCCGCTCCCACCTATACCATCGGAGATAGGGTTTGGTTGGCCACACGGGATCTTCCGTTACGGACTGAGTCTAGGAAGTTGTTACCGAAGTTCATTGGTCCGTTTGTGGTGGAGAAGGTGATCAATCCAGTGGCAGTTCGACTCAAACTACCGAGGACGCTCAGAGTCCATCCCACCTTTCATGTCTCCTGCCTCAAGCCTGTCTTCCTCAGTCCTCTGTTGCCTCCTCCGCCTCCTCCTCCTCCTCCTCGGATGATCGGAGGTGGTCCTGCCTACACGGTGCGTCGCATCATGGATTCCAGACGGCGGGGCCGGGGTTTCCAGTATCTCGTGGACTGGGAGGGGTATGGCCCTGAAGAGAGGAGTTGGATTCCGCGGCGACAGGTCCTAGATGCGGACCTCATCAGTGACTTCTACCGCCTCCATCCTGGCGCTCCGGGGAGTCCGCCCGGTGGCGTTCGTCGGAGGGGGGGTACTGTGACGATCCCGGCTGTCTGAGTCGGGTCCTGTCTGGTGACTAGTGTTCCTGTTCGTAATCTCCAGTTTCCCGAGGGTTCGGGAACGCTCCGGGGAGCGCTCTTGTTTTCCGCACCTGCATCCCATCAGCAATCTGCACACCTGGTCCTGATCATCACCCTTCTTAGGCTCTGGCCCAACATCCAGTTCCTGCCGGATCGTTAGCTATGAACAGTATGTTTGTCAGCGTGTCAGCCTCTGAGCCATTAGTTAGTTTTGTTGTTTTGCACCTTGTTACTTGCTGTGTACTGACCTCCGTTTTTGTTCTGTCTGCAGTCTCTCACCCGGAACCCTCACCCAACCTCTGCCTGATGGTCGGCGGCTGCCGAGCCAGTACCGGACCAACCACTGCACCCTCAACAACCCATCCACGCCACCCGCTCTGTTCCCTGGATTATTCAGCCTCACTCGGAATCTACTAAATAAACACTCACCTTTCTCTCAACTTACCTTGTCCTTGTCTGCTTCTGGGTTCTGGCATAGTAAACCGTGACATCCTTTGACTCCCTGTGTCCCCTATCCTCCCGGCCGGCTCGGTCCTCCCCTCCAGCTCTGTGGCTTGATGACTCATTGCGAGAGCACAGAACAGAGCTCCGGGCAGCTGAGCGGAAATGGAATAAAACTAAACTCCCTGCCGACCTGGCATCTTTTCACTCCCTCCTCTCTACATTTTCTTCATCTGTTTCTGCTGCTAAGGCCACTTTCTACCACTCTAAATTCCAAGCATCTGCCTCTAACCCTAGGAAGCTCTTTGCCACATTCTCCTCACTGCTGAATTCCCCCCCCCTCCTCCCTCTCTGTGGATGACTTTGTCAACCACTTTGAAAAGAAGGTTGACGACATCCGATCCTCGTTTGTTAAGTCTAATGACACTGCTGGTCCTGCTCACACTGCCCTACCCTATGCTTTGACTTCTTTCTCCCCTCTCTCTCCAGATAAAATCTTGCGACTAGTGACTGCAGGCCGCCCAACAACCTGCCCGCTTGACCCCATCCCCTCCTCTCTTCTCCAGACCATCTCCGGTGACCTTCTCCCCTACCTCACCTCGCTGATCAACTCATCCTTGACCGCTGGCCATGTCCCTTCCGTCTTCAAGAGAGCGAGAGTTGCACCCCTTCTCAAAAAACCAACACTCGATCCCACTGATGTCAACAACTACAGACCAGTATCACTTCTTTCTTTTCTTTCCAAAACTATTGAGCGTGCCGTCTTTAGCCAACTCTCTTGCTATCTCTCTCAGAATGACCTTCTTGATCCAAACCAGTCAGGTTTCAGGACTGGTCATTCAACTGAGACTGCTCTTCTCTGTGTCACGGAGGCTCTCCGCACTGCTAAAGCTAACTCTCTCTCCTCTGCTCTTGTCCTTCTAGACCTGTCTGCTGCCTTTGATACAGTGAACCATCAGATCCTCCTCTCCACCCTCTCCGAGCTGGGCATCTCCGGCGCGGCTCACTCCTGGATTGCGTCCTACCTGACCGGTCGCTCCTACCAAGTGGCGTGGCGAGAAGCTGTCTCCGCACCACGTGCTCTCACCACTGGTGTCCCCAGGGCTCAGTTCTAGGCCCTCTCCTTTTCTCCCTATACACCAAGTCACTTGGCTCTGTCATATCCTCACATGGCCTCTCCTATCATTGCTACGCTGACGATACACAACTAATCTTCTCCTTTCCCCCTTCTGATAACCAGGTGGCGAATCGCATCTCTGCATGTCTGGCCGACATATCAGTATGGATGACGGATCACCACCTCAAGCTGAACCCTGGCAAGACGGAGCTGCTCTTCCTCCCGGGGAAGGACTGCCCGTTCCATGATCTCGCCATCACGGTTGACAACTCCGTTGTGTCCTCCTCCCAGAGTGCGAAGAGCCTTGGCGTGACCCTGGACAACACCCTGTCGTTCTCCGCCAACATCAAGGCGGTGACCCGATCCTGCAGGTTCATGCTCTACAACATTCGGAGAGTACGACCCTGCCTTACACAGGAAGCGGCACAGGTCCTAATCCAGGCACTTGTCATCTCCCGTCTGGATTACTGCAACTCGCTGTTGGCTGGGCTCCCTGCCTGTGCCATTAAACCCCTACAACTCATCCAGAATGCCGCAGCCCGTCTGGTGTTCAACCTTCCCAAGTTCTCTCACGTCACCCCCCTCCTCCGCACACTCCACTGGCTTCCAGTTGAAGCTCGCATCCGTTACAAGACCATGGTGCTTGCCTATGGAGCAGTGAGGGGAACGGCACCTCCGTACCTTCAGGCTCTGATCAGTCCCTACACCCAGGCGAGGGCATTGCGTTCATCCACCTCTGGCCTGCTGGCTCCCCTTCCTCTGCGGAAGCATAGTTCCCGCTCAGCCCAGTCAAAGCTGTTCGCTGCTCTGGCACCCCAATGGTGGAACAAGCTCCCTCACGACGCCAGGACAGCGGAGTCACTCACCACCTTCCGGAGACATTTGAAACCCCACCTCTTTAAGGAACACCTGGGATAGGATAAAGTAATCCTTCTACCCCCAAAAAAAAAAAAAAAAGTATAATTGTAAAGTGGTTATCCCACTGGCTATAGGGTGAATGCACCAATTTGTAGTCGCTCTGGATAAGAGCGTCTGCTAAATGACGTAAATGTGCCCTTGAGCAAGGCACTTAACCCTAATTGCTCCTGTAAGTCGCTCTGGATAAGAGCGTCTGCTAAATGACTAAAATGTAAAATGTAAATGTAAATTTGCCTTTAATTGTTTAATTCCAGCATTCACTTCCAGCATTTTAATAGATGTATTTATTTCCTGCACTAATGTGTTATCATTTCCACACAGTGTCACATTTATTTTGTCTTAGTATGCCTCTCTCTCTCTCTCTCTCTCTCTCTCTCTCTCTATACAACACCGTTCAAAAGTTTTGTGTCACTTAGAAATTACCTTGTTTTCAAAAGAAAAGCAATTTTTTTGTCCATTAAAATAACATCAAATTGATCGGAAATACAGTGTAGACATTGTTAATGTTGTAAATGGCTATTGTAGCTGGAAACAGCTGATTTTTAATGGAATATCTACATAGGCGTACAGAGGCCCATTATCAGCAACCATCAGTCCTGTGTTCCAATGGCACGTTGTTTTTGCTAATCCAAGTTTATCGTTTTAAAAGGCGAATTGATCTTTAGAAAACCCTTTTGCAATTATGTTAGCACAGCTGAAAACGGTTGTGCTGATTAAAGAAGCAATAAAACTGGCCTTCTTGAGACTAGATGAGTATCTGGAGCATCAGCAATTGTGGGTTCGACTACAGGCTCAAAATGGCCAGAAACAAATAACTTTCTTCTGAAACTCGTCAGTCTATTCTTGTTCTGAGAAATGAAGGCTATTCTATGCGAGAAATTGCCAGTTTTTCACAATACCTGCCAGGTTTTTTGACATTTAATCCTAGTAAAAATTCCCTGTCTTAGGTCAGTTAGGATCACCACTTTATTTTAAGAATGTGAAATGTCAGAATAACAGTAGAGATAATTATATCTTTCAGCTTTTATTTCTTTCATCACATTCCCAGTGGGTCAGAAGTTTACATACACTCAATTAGTATTTGGTAGCATTGCCTTTAAATTGTTTAACTTGGGTCAAATGTTTCGGGAAGCCTTCCACAAGCTTCCCACAATAAGTTGGGTAAATTTTCGCCCATTCCTCCTGACAGAGCTGGTGTAACTGAGTCAGGTTTGTAAGACTCCTTGCTCGCACACGCTTTTTCAGTTCTGCCCACACATTTTCTATAGGATTGAGGTCAGGGCTTTGTGATGGCCACTCCAATACCTTGACTTTGTTGTCCTTAAGCCATTTTGAGACAACTTTGGAAGTATGCTTGGGGTCATTGTCCATTTGGAAGACCCATTTGCGACCAAGCTTTAACTTCCTGACTGATGTCTTGAGATGTTGCTTCAATATATCCTTATAATTTTCCTTCCTCATGATGCCATATATTTTGTGAAGTGCAACAGTCCCTCCTGCAGCAAAGCACCCTGTCACGAATTCAGCCGAGGCTGCCCCTCCTCCTTGCTCGGGCAGGCTTCGGCGTTCGTCGTCACCGGAGTACTAGCTGCTACCGATCCATGTTTCTATGTTCTACTTGTTTTGTCTGTATTGGTCTCACCTGTTTCCCATCATGTAATTATGTCTTCCCTATTTTACTCTCTGGCTCACACTGTGTGTTGTGCGTGTTTGTCCATGTTTTGGTTGTCGTATGTGAGCGGGTTTGTTCCTCCCTGCGTGGAGGTATGTTCATTGAGATACCTATGAGTAAAATACGTGTCAGTAGCTGAGTGTAGATGCGGTGTGGAAATCAAGCGCAGGAAACACGGGCGTTCGTGAACAGACTTTAGTAAACGAAAGCAGCACCAAACAGGCGAACAGCCAACCCAACCGGGAGGCAAAATACAAATTACGCACAATAAACACAGTGCGTAAACGACGATAAGCGCACACAGTGCGGACTCTCGAAAAAACAACAAAACACGAGAGTAAATACAGAGAGCAACAGCTTGACAAAAAACAATCACACATAACACCTGACCCAACACACGATAACTAAATAGGAAACAAAATCAAACACTAACAAGGGACAGGTGTACAAACAGACAAAACCAAACAAACATGAAACATCGAACGGTGGCAGCTAGTACTCCGGGGACGACGACTGCCGAAGCCTGCCCGAACAAGGAGGAGGAGCAGCCTCGGCCGAAACCGTGACAATACGTTTCTCGATCAGCTCTGTGTCCTGCGCCTGACTTCGTCCTACCGCATTACACTGACGCCTTGACAGAAACATGCACCAAATATGGAGTCAGCAGGTACAGCCATGCCAGCCGGATCGATGGAAGAACGCGTCCAACAACAAGCGACCATGATCCAGGCTCTCAGCACCGCAATGGAATGCGTGGTGAATACTATGGAGCGATGGGAGAGAGGAGGTTTTCCTATATCTCCTCCAACTACACCACCACCTACACCGCTGTCCACCGTTTCACCACCTGGGTCCAGTGGGATTCGGCTCTCGCGCCCGAGGGCATACGACGGTACAGCTGCCGGGTGTCAGGGTTTACTGCTCCAGGTAGAGCTATACCTGGCAACTATCCACCCGGCCCCCTCAGGATATGAGAGCGTGTCCGCCCTCATCTCCTGTCTGTCCGGAAAAGCGCTTGAGTGGGCCAACGCCGAGTGGGGAGGAATAGACGCAGCATCTGTCCGTTATGAGGAGCTTACTGCGCTGGCAGCCAGAGTCCTAAAGTCCAGTGCAAAATCCTGTGCGCTCCTCTTCCCCTGTCTGAGGTGGAATAGACGCTCACCCGCCGCTCTTCCCTCCGGTGGATGATCGAATACCGCCCGAAAGCGGCGGGTGAGCGTCTATTCCACCTCAGACAGGGGAAGAGGAGCGCACAGGATTTTGCACTGGACTTTAGGACTCTGGCTGCCAGCACAGGATGGAATGAGAGGGCCCTTATCGACCACTACCGATGCAGCCTAAGGGAGGACGTTCGTCGGGAACTGGCCTGCAGGGACACCAACCTTAACCTGGACCAACTGGTGGATATGTCAATCAGGCTGGATAACCTGTTGGCCACCCGCGGACGTCCGGATCAGGGGCCGTCCATTCCATCCCCCAGCACCTCCGACCCTACCCCTATGGAGCTCGGAGGTGCTGCTCTTAGGGAGACCGGTAGAGGGGCCGTCCCCTGCACCAACTGTGGCCGCAGAGGACACACTGCTGGTCGGTGCTGGGGAGGGTCTTTAAGGAGTCGAGGAAGTAGGCAGAGCACTGGTGGACCGTTTCAGGTGAGTAGGCACCCGACTCACCCAAAGCTCCCTGTTGCGCATATGTGTATTGATGTTGTATTTCCAGAGTTTTCTCCTCATTCCCAGCATAAGGCACTCGTAGATTCAGGCGCTGCTGGGAACTTTATTCATTGTCAGTTTTCCCGTAGTTTAGGGATTCCTATTGTGCCAGTTGATGTGCCCTTCCCTATACATGCCCTAGATAGTCGCCCTTTAGGGTCAGGTCTGATTAGGGAGGTCACAGCTCCACTCTGGATGAAGACGCAGGAGGGTCATGAGGAAAAAATGAGTCTCTATCTGATTGATTCTCCTGCGTTTCCAGTGGTGTTGGGGCTTCCCTGGTTAACCTCTCATGACCCCACTATTTCATGGCAACAGAGGGCTCTCAAGGGATGGTCTAGTCAGTGCTCGGGGAGGTGTGTAGGTGTTTCCGTAGGGGCAACTACGGTGGAAAGTCCAAACCAGGTTTCCACCATGCACATTCCGCCTGAATATGCCGATTTGGCTCTCGTGACTCAATTACCAACCCATCGACAGGGGGATTGTGCGATAAACCTCCAGGTAGGCGCTGCACTTCCCCGGAGTCACGTGTATCCTCTGTCACAGGAGGAGACGGCGGCTATGGAAACATATGTCACCGAATATCTGAGGCAGGGATACATTCGGCCTTCCACTTCCCCTGTCTCCTCAAGTTTATTTTTTTGTGAAGAAGAAGGATGGTGGCTTACGACCGTGCATTGACTACCGTGGTCTTAATCAGATCACTGTGAATTACAGCTATCCACTACCTCTGATTGCTATTATGACGGAGTCATTGCAAGGGGCGCGCTTCTTCACTAAATTGGATCTCAGGAGCGCGTACAACCTGGTGCGTATCCGGGAGGGAGATGAGTGGAAGACAGAATTCAGTACCACCTCTGGGCACTATGAGTACCTCGTCATGCCATACGGGTTGATGAATGCTCCATCAGTCTTCCAATACTTTGTTGATGAGATTTTCAGGGACCTGCACGGACAGGGTGTAGTGGTGTATATTGATGACATCCTCATATACTCTGCAAAACGGGCCGCGCATGTGTCTCTGGTGCGTCAGGTGCTTGGTCGACTGTTGGAGCATAACCTGTATGTGAAGGCGGAGAAATGTCTGTTCTTCCAAGAGTCCATCTCCTTCCTAGGGCACCGCCTGTCCGCGTCAGGTGTGGAGATGGAGATTGACCGCATTTCGGCCGTGCGTAATTGGCCGACTCCAACCACAGTGAAGGAGGTGCAGTGATTCTTGGGTTTTGCCAACTACTACCGGAGGTTTATCAGGGGCTTTGGTCAGGTAGCGGCTCCCATTACCTCCTTGCTGAAGGGGGGACCGGTGCGACTGCAGTGGTCAGCTGAGGCGGACAGGGCTTTTTGTCATCTGAAGGACCTGTTTACCTCGGCTCCAGCGCTGGCTCATCCGGATCCCTCCTTAGCATTCCAGGTAGAGGTGGACGCGTCCGAGGCTGGGATAGGAGCAGTACTGTCTCAGCGCTCGGGCACCCCACCAAAACTCAGCCCCTGTACTTTCTTTTCTAAGAAGCTCAGTCCGGCGGAGCGCAACTATGATGTGGGGGACCGGGAGCTGTTAGCTGTGGTTCAAGCTCTGAAAGTGTGGAGGCATTGGCTTGAGGGGGCTAAAAACCCTTTTCTCATTTTGACTGACCATCGCAATCTGGAGTACATCCGGGCGGCGAGGAGATTGAACCCTCGCCAGGCAAGGTGGGCCATGTTCTTCACTCGTTTCGTGTTTACTCTTACTTACAGACCAGGTTCCCAGAACGCTAAGGCAGACGCCCTGTCCCGACTGTATGACACAGAGGAGAGGTCCATTGAGCCCACTCCCATACTTCCGGCGTCGTGTCTGGTGGCACCGGTGGTGTGGGAGGTTGACGTGGACATCGAGCGGGTGTTACGTACCGAGCCCACTCCCCCCCAGTGTCCAGAGGGTCGTATGTACGTGCCGCTCGAGGTTCGCGATCGATTGATCTATTGGGCTCACACGTCACCCTCCTCTGGTCATCCTGGCATCGGTCGGACAGTGCACTGTCTTAGTGGGAAGTACTGGTGGCCCACTTTAGCCAAGGACGTGAAGGTTTATGTTTCCTCCTGCTCGGTGTGCGCCTAGTGTAAGGCGCCTAGACACCTGCCCAGAGGGAAATTACAACCCCTACCGTTCCACAATGGCCGTGGTCCCACCTATCGGTGGATTTTGTTACGGACCTTCCACCCTCACAAGGGAACACCACGATCCTGGTTGTTGTGGATCGGTTTTCTAAGTCCTGCTGTCTCATTCCTATGCCAGGTCTCCCTACGGCCCTACAAACTGCTGAGGCCCTATTTACACACGTCTTCCGGCACTACGGGGTGCCTGAGGATATTGTATCGGATCGGGGTCCCCAGTTCACCTCAAGGGTCTGGAGGGCGTTCATGGAACGTCTGGGGTCTTGATCAGCCTGACCTCAGGTTTTCACCCCAATAGTAATGGGCAGGTGGAGAGAGTTAACCAGGATGTGGGTAGGTTTCTGCTGTCCTATTGCCAGGACCGACCGTGGGAGTGGTCAGGTTTTATCCCCTGGGCAGAGATGTCCCAAAACTCACTCTGCCACTCATCCACTAACCTTTCTCCCTTTCAGTGTGTGTTAGGTTATCAGCCGGTCCTGGCACCATGGCATCAGAGCCAGATCGAGGCTCCTGCGGTGGATGAGTGGTTTCGGCGCTCGGAAGAGACCTGGAACGCTGCCCATGTTCGCCTGCAGGGGACCATCAGGCGACAAAAGGCGAGCGCCGACTGCCACCGCAGTGAGACCCGGGTGTATGCACCTGGGGACCGGGTCTGGCTCTCGACCTGAAACCTGCCCCTTCGCCTGCCCTGCCGGAAGCTGGGTCGGCAGTTTGTGGGGCCATTTAAAGTCCTGAGGAGATTGAACAATGTTTGTTATAGGTTACAGCTTCCTCCTGAGTATCGTATTAACCTCTCGTTCCATGTGTCTCTCCTCAGGCCGGTAGTAGCTGGTCCACTCCAGGAGTCTGAGGTACGGGAGGTTCCTCCGCCCCCACTGGAAATCGAGGGGGCACCGGCGTACTCGGTCCATTCCATCTTGGATTCGAGGCGTCGGGTGGGGGGCCTGCAGTATCTCGTGGAGTGGGAGGGGTACGGTCCGGAGGAACGGTGCTGGGTCCCTAGGAGGGACATCCTCGATCCCTCCATGTTGAGGGATTTCCACCGTAGTCATCCGACTCGCCCTGCTCCGCGTCCTCCTGGCCGTCCCCGAGGCCGGGGTCGGCGTCAAGGGGGGGATACTGTCACGAATTTGCCCCTCCTCCTTGCTCGGGCAGGCTTCGGCGTTCGTCATCACCGGAGTACTAGCTGCTACCGATCCATGTTTCTATGTTCTACTTGTTTTGTCTGTATTGGTCTCACCTGTTTCCCATCATGTAATTATGTCTTCCCTATTTTACCCTCTGGCTCACACTGTGTGTTGTTCGTGTTTGTCCATGTTTTGGTTGTCGTATGTGAGCGTGTTTGTTCCTCCCTGCGTGGAGGTATGTTCATTGAGATACCTACGAGTAAAGTACGTTTCTCGATCAGCTCTGTGTCCTGCGCCTGACTTTGTCCTACTGCATTACACTGACGCCTTGACAGACTGATGACCCACAGCATGACGCTGCCACGCCACGGTTGGGATGGTGTTCTTCGCTTGAAAGCACCCCCTTTTTCCTCCAAACATAACTATGGTGATTATGGCCAAACAGTTCTATTTTTGTTTCATCAGACCAAAGGACATTTCTCCAAAATGTATGATCTTTGTCCCCATGTGCAGTTGCAAACCATAGTCTGGTTTTTTATGGCGGTTTTGGAGCAGTGGCTTCTTCCTTGCTGAGCGGCCTTTCAGGTTATGTTGATATAGGACTTGTTTTACAGTGGATATAGATACTTTTGTACCTGTTTCCTCCAGCATCTTCACAAGGTCCTTTGCTGTTGTTCTGGGATTGATTTGCACTTTTCGCACCAAAGTACGTTAATCTCTAGGAGACAGAACGTGTCTCCTTCTTGAACGGTATGACGGCTGCATGGTCCCATGGTGTTTATACTTGCGTACTATTGTTTGTACAGATGAACGTGGTACCTTCAGGTGTTTGGAAATTGCTCCCAAGGATGAACCAGACTTGTGGAGGTCTACAATTTTTTTTCTGAGGTCTTGGCTGATTTCTTTTGATTTTCCCATGATGTCAAGCAAAGAGGCACTGAGTTTGAAGGTAGGCCTTGAAATACATCCACAGGTACACCTCCAATTGACTCAAATGATGTCAATTAGCCTATCAGAAGCTTCTAAAGCCATGACATCATTTTCTGGAATTTCCCAAGCTGTTTAAAAGGCACAGTCAACTTAGTGTATGTAAACTTCTGACTCACTGGAATTGTGATACAGTGAATTATAAGTGAAATAATCTGTCTGTAAACAATTGTTGGAAAAATGACTTGTGTCATGCACAAAGTAGATGTCCTAACCGACTTGCCAAAACTATAGTTTGTTAACAAGAAATTAGTGGAGTGGTTGAAAAACGAGTTTTAATGATTCCAACCTGTGTATGTAAACTTCAGACTTCGACTGTATATATATAACCAGAATAGAAAGTGGAGTGGGAGGCCCCGGTGCACAACTGACCAAGAGGACAAATACATTAGATTGTCTAGTTTGATCAACAGTGAAGAGGCGACTCCAGGATGCTGACCTTCTAGGCAGAGTTGCAAAGCAAAAGCCATATCTCAGACTGGCCAATAAAAATAAATGATTAAGATGGGCAGTCTGAGATATGACTTTTTCTTTGCAACTCTGCCTAGAAGGTCAGCATCCCGGAGTCGCCTCTTCACTGTTGACGTTGAGACTGGTGTTTTACGGGTACTATTTAATGAAGCTGCCAGTTGAGGACCTGTCTGTTTCTCAAACTAGACACTCTAATGTATTTGTCCTCTTGCTCAGTTGTGCACCGGGGCCTCTCACTCCACTTTCTATTCTGGCTAGAGCCAGTTTGCGCTGTTCTGTGAAGGGAGTAGTACACAGCGTTGTACGAGATCTTCAGTTTCTTGGCAATTTCTCGCATGGAATAGCCTTCATTTCTCAGAACAAGAATAGACTGACGAGTTTCAGAAGAAAGTTATTGGTTTCTGGCCATTTTGAGCCTGTAATCGAACCCTCAATTGCTGATGCTCCAGATACTCAACTAGTCTCAAGAAGGCCAGTTTTATTGCTTCTTTAATCAGCACAACAGTTTTCAGCTGTTCTAACATAATTGCAAAAGGGTTTTCTAATGATCAATTTGCCTTTTAAAATGATAAACTTGGATTAGCAAACACAACATGCCATTGGAACACAGGACTGATGGTTGCTGATAATGGGCCTCTGTACGCCTATGTAGCTATTCCATTAAAATTCAACCGTTTCCAGCTACAATAGCCATTTACAACATTAACAATGTCTACACTGTATTTCTGATCAATTTGATGTTATTTTAATGGATAAAAAATTTGCTTTTCTTTCGAAAACAAGGACATTTCTAAGTGACCCCAAACTTTTGAACTGTAGTGTATATATATACAGTACCAGTCAAAAGTTTGGACACCTACTCATTCAAGGGTTTTTCTTTATTTGTACTATTTTCTACATTGTATAATAATAGTGAAGACATCAAAACTATGAAATAACACATATGGAATCATGTAGTAACCAAAAAAGTGTTAAACAAATCAAAACATATTTTAGATTTTAGATTCTTGAAAGTAGCCACCCTTTGCCTTGACGACAGCTTTGCATACTCTTGGCATTCTCCCAACCAGCTTCATGAGGAATGCTTTTCAAACAATCTTGAAGGAGTTCCCACATATGCTGTGCACTTGTTGGCTGCTTTTCCTTCACTCTGCGGTCCAACTCATCCCAAACCATCTCAATTGGGTTGAGGTAGGGTGATTGTGGAGGCCAGGTCATCTGATGCAGCACTCCATCACTCTCCTTCTTGGTCAAATAGCCCTTACACAGCCTGGAGATGTGTTTTGGGTCATTGTCCTGTTGAAAAACAAATGATAGTCCCACTAAGTGCAAACCAGATCGGATGGCGTATCGCTGCAGAATGCTGTGGTAGCCATGCTGGTTAAGTGTGCCTTGAATTCTAAATAAATCACAGACTGTGTCACCAGCAAAGCACCCCCACACCTCCTCCTCCATGCTTCACAGTGGGAACCACACATGCAGAGATCATCCGTCCACCTACTCTGCGTCTCACAAAGACACAGCGGTTGGAACCAAAAATCTCAAATTTGGACTGATCAGACCAAAGGTCCGATTTCCACCGGTCTAATGTCCACTGCTCGTGTTTCTTGTTTATAAACATTTTAAGCTAAACATTCTGATCTGTTCCATCAGCCTTATTAATTAATATGGCGTATACCTCCACTACACTACTTTGATACGCATAGTGGGGATTAAGAAGTGAGTACACGCAATGTCCACTGAAAGAAAAGTGGGTATACGACGTATGCCTGTGTATACCCTCCACTACACCACTGGCCAATAGCTTTTCCTGACCTTGTGACCTGACCAGGAAACACTTTTGGTTCCCCCACTGCGTTGGCGGTTTTCCTGATGTTTTATTCAGTCTGAACCAGAGTGTGTACTGTACCCAGCCCTACTACTAAATTGTCGGGCTGTTGGTGGCTGAAGGCAGCTGATGGATGTTAGTCTGTAGCTCTGATCTCTATAGCGCTGACTCACTGTATAACTGCAGGCCAATGAGCAGCTCTGACAGCACATCAAACTGAGCAGACACACACACACTGCCTCTCTGTTACGAAGCTGTGGGAGGAAGCACATGATAAAGGGACCCCCATAGCAATCAAACACACACAGAGTCTACAGACAGTGCACTGTGTTTAAAGACAAATACCCATACAATATCTGTGTGAGACAGACCCCTATGTGAGTCTATGGAGAGCATCATATGACAGTTACTGCATTAGATATTCCACTTCACTAGAAGTCAGACAGAAAGTGTAGTTCTTTAAAGCCTGCTTTAAAGCTCCACTAACATGACCCTCCATGTCTGCTACAGCACAGCTAATCCTCAGAGGTCATATTTCTGTGCCACTGTCCATCTTATGAAATTAGTCCGGGGCTATATCCCTTCCTGCACTTCTTATATAAAACTATCAGATGCAGTGGTAGCTGCCACAGAACCAGAGGAGGAAATTAAATAGGCCCTTGCATTAACATGGTATGTCGTAGGCAGGCAGGACGAGGCAGGGCTCAGTGATGTGACAAGACTTATGTGTGGATGTGTGGAGAGGGAGCAGATCAGACCTGACTTAGCTTAAGCAGGATCCTATGTAACTCAATGAGCTGGGAATGGAAGCGTCATGGACTCTTGCTACACCCAATGAAGCATGTTGCTCAAAAGGAAGGACAAGGGGAAACTGAATATACTGTAGGGACAAGGTCATGTACGAGCGAATACATGTAAAGTGTTTCTATGCCATAATTTCCCATAACATGTCCTCCTAAATCGCATAGTTTTTTCTCTCGATTTTTCTAGACTCTTATTACTATGCGTAGCAAAGGTTCGGGCAAATACATACCCATCACACTATGGAAATATTGAGTCGTTTACCAGAGGCCATAGGGGTTGCGTTGAGTCAATGGTGACAGTAGGTTGAGTGGACCACAGTGGAGCACTGTACCTCCCTAAAGGCCGCTTGGGTCACATTTTTCTCAGAGCCTATTTAGTAGTGCTGCTCCATCCCTCCATCCCTCTATCCCTCCGGAGGAGGACAGTAACCGTTACATAAAGCCTAATGCTCTAGGTGGGGTGGCCGCATGAACGCTGTGTCCTCAGGCAAATTGTGTTTCACCCAGCTAGACGTCAAGGTGAGAGAGGGATGGGGGTTGTGTCACCTCCAACAGCAGAGGAGAGGAGGACACAGGGACATGCTGCTGCTGCACTCTTTCCGCACTGTCCTCAATATGAGAGACAGACAAGTAACGACAGTGTATCTGTGTTCCGTGTCTCTCCTCTACTGTCAGAGGAAGGCCCAAAGAAATTGTCAACGACTCCAGTCACCCAAGTCATAGACTGTTCTCTCTGCTTCCGCACGGCAAGCGGTACCGGAGCGCCAAGTCTAGGTCCAAAAGGCTCCTTAACAGCTTCTACCCACTAACCATAAGACTGCTGAACAATTAATCAAATGGCCATCCGGACTATTTACATTGACACCCCCCCCTTTGTTTTTACACTGCTGCTACTCGCTGTTTGTTATCTATGCATAGTCACTTTATCCCTACCTACATGTAAAGATTACCTAGACTAACCTGTACCCCCGCACATTGACTCGGTACCGGTACCCCATGCATATAGCCTCGTTATTGTTCTTTTATTGTGTTACTTTTTATTTTATACTTTTGACTTTAGTTTATTTAGTCAATATTTTCTTAACTCTATTTCTTGAACTGCATTGTTGGTTAAGGGCTTGTAAGTAAGCATTTCACGGTAAGGTCTACAACTGTTGTATTCAGCGCATGTGACAAATACAATTTGATTTTATCCTCATCAGACCATTAGGACACAGGTTGATGGTATTCTCTGTCTCCTATATGAGAAAACTAGAGAAGCCCCCCAGCAAACATGCCCCTGTGTGTGTGTGTGTGTGTGTGTGCCTGTCCCCGTGTCTGTGTGTGTGTGTGTTTGTGTGTGTGATGCATCCGTATGTGCATCCGTGTGAGTGTGTGTTCATCTACATGGAATGTGTGACCGAGGGAGGTAGATTGATTTTATTGTATAGATTTGTGTATTGTTGTGAATTGTTAGATACTACTGCACTGTTGGAGCTAGGAACACAAGCATTTCGCTACACCTGCAATAACATCTGCTAAATATGTGTATGTGATTTCGAGGGAGGTAGATTGAGAGGAACAGAGTGCACCTTTAGAGAGATGTTGTACCTTTGGGAATGATCAGATGAATGTCTAATCAGAAACAGAAGCCCTGACCACCTAATGCACTGAGGCTCAGACACCACACTGTGTGCATTCTGATAAATCAGTAGCCTACGCAATGTCTAACAATGTGGACCGTGCAAACAATGATGATAGCTTTCTCTCATTTGTGACGCTAGTGTCTGGAAATGGAAAAGTGGATTTGCTGGGTGCCAAAAGTATTATGGCAATTCTGTCTCAACACCGAAACCACGGCTAACTGTTTACACTGTGCTGTGTCAATACGACCACGCACTGTCGTCTGCTTTTACACTATCCTGTACAAATAAACTTTCAGACTCATTGTGCCATTATCGCTATATTATCTGATAGCTGCTTCAGTGTGTATCACCGTATACTGTAGCACAGTAGTTGATGATTAATAAAAAGCCATAATGTCTGTGGGCCTGAGGGAGATCTGGATGTGATAAGCTGTCTTAGCTGGACCACGGTAGTCATATCGTCACATAGTTTAGACATTATAGAGGTGGAGCATGAGAGAGTGCAGTTCCAGGAAGAATGGAGGCCTTCGAGGCTTTGCATGCTTTTCCAGTGACAGGAGACGTGTGCATCTCTTTAGCTAGCAATCTTTCTCTCTATCTGAGTAGGGAGTAGTAGGGATTGATGTGTCGTGTCAAGGTCAACAATAGTTACCACAGCCACAAAGTCATAAACCCTGCCTATTTCTACAATGTATCTTGTTAAAATTTTATTTTAAACCTAACCCTAACCTTAGCCCTAACCTTAACCACACTGTTAACCGTTTGCCTATTCCTAACCTTAAATTAAGATCAAAAAGCAAATTTTAGTTATGAAATTTTACGATATAGTGTCCATTTTGACTTTGTGGCTGTGCTATCTAGTGAAAACTGTTGTGGTTGTGACATAAAGTCCGGAGAGTAAAGACATGGGCATCTCTTTAGCTAGAGAACATAGAGAGTGGTTCCACTTTACATTAAGTGGCCTAAATGTATGTTTTCAAGAAGTTACATACAGTGTAGATACCGTGTATTCTAGTCATTGAACACTGGTCACTTTAATCATGTTTAGATACTGTTTTACTCACTTGATATGTATATACTGTATTATAGTTAGGGCTGTTGTGGTGACCATATTACCGCCGCCACACCGGTGGTCACGAGTCATGACGGCAGTCAAATTCCACGTGACCGTTTAGTCATGGTAATTAGGCTTCTCCAAGCTCTGATGCTGCTGATGGTCATTAGTAGCCTACCAAACTTGCTAACTGCCTGGTACTCAGCACTCTATTGTACCTCTAATCACTCTGACATCAATGCAAATGTAATCAAAAATCTAATCAATCACTTTATGAGAGCCCATGAGCTCATGTTGTGCAACATTTCTATAGGCTATGCAATTGCGGGAGAAAACAGAGTGATGGCCTCTATTAAAAAGAGGAGGATCCCATCAGCTTTCTATAGGCTAGGCCTAATATATATTTATATCTCAACTTTCCTAATATTAAGCACATTGCTTATCTTTACAACAGGAGTATAGCCTACCTGGCTGGCATGAAAATTAACCACGGGAAATGCGTCCTCCATTCGCTATTTAAATGCATAGATGACATGTATTTTTTCCCCTGCCCCTGTTTTGAGACAGGTGCATGATAATGGTCCATTCTAAATCAAAACAAATTTCACACATATTATTTAGTATATGTAAAGACAAGATTAAATCAAGAATAGTCTGATGGGTGACAATATTAGCATATCACATATGAATGATATATTATCACTTGTGAATGATGCCCAGCTTAAGGCAAGAAACAATGCCTTTTTTGTGTGACTTTTTCTAATCATAGTCGCACACCTCATGTAGCCTAGCCCATAGGCCTATATGTTTTGATAAGGTTTGTATCACAACTAAAGTGGCCAAATAACTTCTTAAAATGAAGCTCATTAATCCGCTTTACAACGGGTGTAGAGCCTAACTGGCATACATAAGCAGCACGTGAGTTTCAAGTTTGGGGAAGATAATTTTCACCATAAAAATGCATCTTTATAATAAAAGCATTACATGCATAATTGCATTTGTGGTCACTTTTGATAATGGTGTTTTCCCGCTAATGGAACATTAGCGCTTATAGCCTACTGCCGTGTGCGCATTGCTGTACTTATAATGTGAAGAAATAGCCTAATAGTTTATCAACATTTTAAGATAAACGTTCTGATCCGTTGCGTCAGCCACATTGCGAAAAAAATGGTTTTGATGTTAGTGGTTGTATTAATTTGGGATCTACCGCATCCCACAACTGTCCCAGACTATGTTTGGAATATGTATTTCTCGCACAGAATAGGTCAACTTTTGTACTATGGGGGATAGTAGATTGACATAGGCTAGTGCTTTTGCTGTTCGTTAGGTTTACTCATCTTGTTGGCTGACGAAAAGTAAATGTGGACAGTTCTTCCAATATCTTCAATATGCACCTCGGAATTGGATAAGGACGCGCGCAGTAGCATCCCCGATGTGTCTGTCTTCACTTGTAGCCTGTGCGAAAGTCCCGATCACGTGATGGAGAGCCATTTGAGTGAGAGGTGCTTCGGAGCCCGCAGCACTCAGGGAGAAGGGCACATCGCAGCACTCCGGGCCAAGGGCACAACGGCCACTGGCCACAAAAGGCATGGTCATTTTTAGGGTGCATTACGGCCACAAAGGAGATGCCGCCGTGAAATTTGAGGCATTATCAAGTGCTTGTCAAATTGTGACTGATGAAGTGTGTACAGCCTGCGCAAAAAACAAAGCAGAGCTCATGCCTTTCAAGACACTTTTTTCAAATCATCATTAGAGTCGCATCTCCCTCAACGTGAGCAAGCCAAAGTAGATGATCGTGGACTACATGAAAATGAGGGCCGAACACGCCCCCATTCACATCGACAGGGCTGTAGTGGAGCGGAACGAGAGTTTCAAGTTCCTTGGTGTCCACATCACCAACAAACTATCATGGTCCAAACACACCAAGAAAGTCGTGAAGAGGGCACGACAATGCCTTTTCCCCCTCAGGAGACTGAAAAGATTTGGCATGGGTCCCCAGATCTTCAAAAAGTTATACAGCTGCACCATCGAGAGCATCCTGCCCACAGCCATTTGGCATAGCCAGATCAGGACCTAACATAAGGACAACTCAGAGTATGCTATTCTGTTCTTCTGAAATAGACTACATTTTCTTCATATCATGTTTCTTTAGACCTGTCTAAAATGAATAATCATTTATTGTGAAGGCGTAGGCTATATTACATGGATTTATTATACTTTTTTAAATGTAGATGTTCCAATGGTCTGCAGTGGCTTGTAGGCTATGTTTGGAAGCCAGGAGATGCTAAATGTGTTTATGTTAATTAACGGTAAATTACTGTGAAACCGACAGTTATTTGCTTGACAAAATTCTGTGACCGCCACAGCCCTAATTATAGTTATGGCTCATCCTATATAAATACTGCTTTACACACCTGTTCTATTCATATACTGTCTTTACACACCATAAAGACCTTCAGAAAGTATTCACACCCCTTGACTTTTTTGACATTTTGTTGTGTTACAGTCTGAATTTAAAATGGATTACATTTAGATTTTTTGTCACTGGCCTACACACAATACCCAATAATGTCAAAGGGGAATTACGTTTTTGGAAATGTTTACAAATTCATAAAAAATGAAAAGATGAAATGTCTTGAGTCAATAAGTATTCAACCCCTTTGTTATGGCAAGCCTAAATAAGTTCATGAGTAAAAATGTACTTAACAACTCACATAATAAGTTGCACAGACTCACTCTGTGTGCAATAATAGTGTTTAACATAATTTTTGAATGACTACCTCATCTCTGTATCCCACACATACAATTATCTGTAAGGTCCCTCAGTCGAGCAGTGAATTTCAAACACAGATTCAACCCCAAAGACCAGGGAGGTTTTCCAATGCTGCGCAAAGAAGGGCACCTATTGGTAGATGGGTAAAAATAAAAAAGCAGACATTGAATATCCCTTTGAGCATGGTGAAGTTATTAATTACACTTTGGATGGTGTATCAATACAGCCAGTCACTACAAAAATACAGGTGTCCTTCCTAACTCAGTTGCCGGAGAGGAAGGAAAAGCGCTCAGGAATTTCACCATGAGGCCAATGGTGACTTTAAAACAGTTACATGGAGTTTAATGGCAGTGATAGGAGAAAACTGAGGATCGATCAACAACATTGTAGTTGCTCCACAATACTAACCTAAATGACAGTGTAAAAAAGGAAGCCTGTACAGAATAAAAATATTCCAAAACATGCAACCTGTTCGCCACTAAAGTAAAACAGCAAAAAACGTGGCAAAGAAATTAACTTTATGTCCTGAATACAAAGCGTTATGTTTGGGGCAAATCCAACACAATACATCACTGAGTACCACTCTATAGATTTTCAAGCATGGTGGTGGCTGCATCATGTTATGGGTATGCTCGTCATCATGAACGACTGGGGAGTTTTTCAGGATAAAAAATAAACTAAATGGAGCTAAGCAAAGGCAAAGTCCTAGAGGAAAACCTGGTTCAGTCTGCTTTCCACAAGACACTGGGAGATTAATTCAGCTTTCAGCAGGACAATAACCTAAAACACAAGGCCAAATCTACTCTGGAGTTGCTTACCAAGAAAACAGTGAATGTTCCTGAGTGTCCGAGTCACAGTTTTGCCTCAAATCTGCTTGACAATCTATGGCAAGACCTGAAAATGGTTGTCTAGAAATTATCAACAACCAATTTGACAGAGCTTGAACAATTTTGAAAACAATAATGGTCAAATGTTGCACAATCCAGGTGTGGAAAGCTCTTAGAGACTTACCCAGAAAGTCTCACAGCGGTAATCGCTGCCAAATGTATTGACACAGGGGGTCAAGATACACTATTGTCAGGCGTCAGTGTGTAGCGGTAGGACGGAGTCAGGCGCAGGACACAGAGCTAGTAGACAACGTACTTTACTCGTAAATAACAAATGAACATAAACTCCACGCAGGGAGGACAATCCCGCTCACCAGTCGATAACACCAAACAACACAGTGGGAGCCAGAGGGTTAAATAGGGAACAAATCATAGACATAATGGGAACCAGGTGTGTACAATGAAGACAAAACAAGTAGAACCCAGAAACATACAGTGGGGGAAAAAAGTATTTAGTCCGCCACCAATTGTGCAAGTTCTCCCACTTAAAAAGATGAGAGAGGCCTGTAATTTTCATCATAGGTACACGTCAACTATGACAGACAAAATGAGAAAGAAAATTCCAGAAAATCACATTGTAGGATTTTTAATGATTTTTTTGCGAATTATGGTGGAAAATAAGTATTTGGTCAATAACAAAAGTTTCTCAATACTTTGTTATATACCCTTTGTTGGCAATGACACAGGTCAAACGTTTTCTGTAAGTCTTCACAAGGTTTTCACACACTGTTGCTGGTATTTTGGCCCATTCCTCCATGCAGATCTCCTCTAGAGCAGTGATGTTTTGGGGCTGTCGCTGGGCAACACGGACTTTCAACTCCCTCCAAAGATTTTCTATGGGGTTGAGATCTGGAGACTGGCTAGGCCACTCCAGGACCTTGAAATGCTTCTTACGAAGCCACTCCTTCGATGCCCGGGCGGTGTGTTTGGGATCATTGTCATGCTGAAAGACCCAGCCACGTTTCATCTTCAATGCCCTTGCTGATGGAAGGAGGTTTTCACTCAAAATCTCACGATACATGGCCCCATTCATTCTTTCCTTTACACGGATCAGTCGTCTTGGTCCCTTTGCAGAAAAACAGCCCCAAAGCATGATGTTTCCACCCCCATGCTTCACAGTAGGTATGGTGTTCTTTGGATGCAACTCAGCATTCTTTGTCCTCCAAACACAACGAGTTGAGTTTTTACCAAAAAGTTATATTTTGGTTTCATCTGACCATATGACATTCTCCCAATCCTCTTCTGGATCATCCAAATGCACTCTAGCAAACTTCAGACGGGCCTGGACATGTACTGGCTTAAGCAGGGGGACACGTCTGGCACTGCAGGATTTGAGTCCCTGGTGGCGTATTGTTACTGATGGTAGGCTTTGTTACTTTGGTCCCAGCTCTCTGCAGGTCATTCACTAGGTCCCCCCGTGTGGTTCTGGGATTTTTGCTCACCGTTCTTGTGATCATTTTGACCCCACAGGGTGAGATCTTGCGTGGAGCCCCAGATCGAGGGAGATTATCAGTGGTCTTGTATGTCTTCCATTTCCTAATAATTGCTCCCAAAGTTGATTTCTTCAAACCAAGCTGCTTACCGATTGCAGATTCAGTCTTCCCAGCCTGGTGCAGGTCTACAATTTTGTTTCTGGTGTCCTTTGACAGCTCTTTGGTCTTGGCCATAGTGGAGTTTGGAGTGTGACTGTTTGAGGTTGTGGACAGGTGTCTTTTATACTGATAACAAGTTCAAACAGGTGCCATTAATACAGGTAACGAGTGGAGGACAGAGGAGCCTCTTAAAGAAGAAGTTACAGGTCTGTGAGAGCCAGAAATCTTGCTTGTTTGTAGGTGACCAAATACTTATTTTCCACCATAATTTGCTAATAAATTCATAAAAAATCCTACAATGTGATTTTCTGGAGAAAAAAAATCTAAATTTGTCTGTCATAGTTGACGTGTACCTATGATGAAAATTACAGGCCTCTCTCATCTTTTTAAGTGGGAGAACTTGCACAATTGGTGGCTGACTAAATACTTTTTTCCCCCACTGTAGATCGGTGACGACGAACGCCGAAGCCTGCCCGAGCAAGGAGGAGGAGCAGCCTCGGCTGAATCCGTGACAACTATATATAGAAAAGTATGTGGACACCCCTTCAAATTAGTGGATTCGGCTATTTCAGCCACACCCGTTGCTGACAGGTATATAAAATCGAGCACACAGCCATACAATCTCCATAGACAATCATTGGCAGTAGAATGGCCTTACTGAAGAGCTCAGTGACTTTCAACGTGGCACCGTCATAGTTTGCCACCTTTCCAACAAGTCAGTTCGTCAAATTTCTGCCATGCTAGAGCTGCCCCGGTCAACTAAGTAAGTGCTGTTATTGTGAAGTGGAAACGTCTAGGAGCAACAACGGCTCAGCCGTGAAGTGGTAGGCCACACAAGCTCACAGAGTGGGACGGGCGAGCGCTGAAGTGCGTAAAAATCGTCTGTCCTCGGTTGCAACACCCACTACCGAGTTCCAAACTGCCTCTGGAAGCAACGTCAGCACAAGAACTGTTCGTCGGGAACTTCATGAAATGGGTTTCCATGGCCGAGCAAGCCTAAGATCACCATGCGCAATGCCAAGCGTAGGCTGGAGTGGTGTAAAGCTTGCCACCATTGGACTCTGGAGTGATGAATCACGCTTCACCATCTGTCTGTCCAACAGACAAATCTGGGTTTGGCGGATGCCAGGAGAATGCTACCTGCCCGAATGCATAGTGCCAACTGTAAAGTTTGGTGGAGGAGGAATAATGGTCTGGGGCTGTTTTTCATGGTTCAGGCTAGGCTCCTTAGGACATCTACTTTGTGCATGACGCAAGTAATTTTTCCAACAATTGTTTACAAACAGATTATTTCACTTATAATTCAATGTATCACAATTCCAGGCACTGTATTACTGCACTGTTGGAGCTAGAAACACAAGCATTTCACTGCACCTGCGATAACATCTTCAAATCATAGCTTTAACCAAAAAGCCGGGAATATTGTATAAACTCCACATTTCCCATAGTCCCTCCCTGATACCGTATTGTGACCCAGAAAACAAGATAACAAGATAATAACAAAAAAACTACATTTGAGAGGGCCAGGAACAAGAGACAGATGAGGCAGGATAGAATCATGTCTCAGGTCTTGAAGAGGAGCCAAACAGTAGATGACAGAAGCAGAGTTGGAGGCACTGTTATCCTCTGTGCTCCTTTGTTCTCAACATTAGCCAGATGCTGCAATTAGACAACAAAGCCTGACCAATTACTGCAGGCCAGGGGGATGTGCTGCTACGGACTGAATAACACACCGCCAGATTACCCAGTATCTAAGAAGCCCAGCTGCAATGTCCTTATAGAGCAGTGTTCTCCTTCTTAAGAGACATGACCACATGCTTTGATGATCTGTGAGGACACAGACGGAGGGATGTTGGTACGGACAAGGATTTTCCTGACTATGTGACATGACCAGGGAAAACTCCAGGCCGTAGTTATAACTTATGTCTACGGCCCTGAGTTTTCACCTGCTCATATGGCTTAGACCTCATCGACGGCCTGGGATGAGTTGGACGGTGGACCTACCTTCTCCTGGTACTGGCGCCGGGATGAGTCCAGGGACTGGATGAGGGCCGTGGCGTGGCCGATGAACATGGCATAGCAGGTGGCGCCCACGATCATACTGAGCATGGTCAGCCAGATATCAGACATGCTCTCTGGGGCTTGGCGACCATAACCGATACACAGCATGTGACTCATGGCTTTGAACAGGGCGAAGGAGTACAGCTCGCTCCACGAGTCATTCTGTTGGGAGAGAGAGTAGGGTTTCTATTACAAAAAAGCACATTATAGAGAAAGAGTAACATTGCATTAAAACCACATTTTCAATATCACTGTGCAAAAACAAGACGATGATCAACCTAAAAGTCTTAAATTCAAAGGCTTCAAAGAGAAAGAAAAATATAGTGGAAAGACAGAGAGAGAAAGAGAGAGAGGCAATACAAGAAAGTTTGTGAAAGAAAGCTGCAATCACTCCTCTGTAGTAGGTAAAGCATTATGACTCCATTGTGCTAGCTAGCTGCTTTTTGAAGGCCTAATCACTCCAGCACAGTGCTGTTGGTTCAGGTATAGAAGGCCACTTCAGACTCTAATGAGGAGCCACTCTGCCTTCGATTTGTCTATACAGTGAGACTAGAGTAATTTTAAACACGCTCTCCTCAGCCCGCTAACAGCAACACTGACTAAGAAACGCTGCCTGGTTACAGGTTTACTCCTTTAGAGTGATGTCACTGCTCATTTTCTACTCAGCCATCTGTAGGACTGTTGGTTCGGAGTTAGACTGTCCTGGCTGTACAGAGCAGAGCCTAAGAGAGCAGTCTCCACTGTCATTGATTGACTCCTGAATCGGATTGTTTCCGTTTTGAATTTCACTCCACCCCATTTGCATTCCATTCAAAATTCTTTAGTTGGGAGAAGGTTTGGGAGAAGGCTTCAGAACTAAGAACAGATATAGCCCCTGGTTCACCCCAGATTTGACTGCCCTTGACCAGCACAAAAACATGCTGTGGCGTACTGCCTTAGCATCGAACAGCCCCCGCGATATGCAATTTTTCAGGGAAGTCAGGAACCAATATACACAATCAGTTAGGAAAGCAAAGGCTAGCTTTTTCAAACAGAAATTTGCATCCTGTAGCACTCTCCAAAAAGTTTTGGGACACTGTAAAGTCCATGGAGAATAAGAGCACCTCCTCCCAGCTGCCCACTGCACTGAGGCTAGGAAACACTGTCACCACCGATAAATCTACGATAATCGAGAATTTCAACAAGCATTTTGCTACAGCTGGCTATGCTTTCCATCTGGCTACCCCTACCCCGGCCACCAGCTCTGCACCCTCCGCTGCAACTTGCCCATGCCCCCCCACCCCGCTTCTCCTTCACCCAAATTCAGACAGCTGATGTTCTGAAAGAGCTGCAAAATCTGGACCCCTACAAATCAGCTGGGCTAGACAATCTGGACCCTTTCTTTCTAAAATTAGCCGCCAAAATTATCGCAACCCTTATTACTAGCCTGTTCAACCTCTCTTTCGTATCGTCTGAGATCCCCAGAGATTGGAAAGCTGCCGCGGTCATCCCCCTCTTCAAAGGGGGTGACACTCTATATTCAAACTGTTACAGACCTATATCCATCCTGCCCTGCCTTTCTAAAGTATTTGAAAGCCAAGCTAACAAACAGATCACCGACCATTTCGAATCCCACCGTACCTTCTCCGCTATGCAATCTGGTTTCCAAGCTGGTCATGGGTGCACCTCAGCCATGCACAAGGTCCTAAACGATATTATAACCGCAATCGATAAAAGACAGTACTGTGCAGCCGTCTTCATCGACCTGGCCAAGGCTTTCGACTCTGTCAATCACTGCATTCTTATTGGCAGACTAAATAGCCTTGGTTTCTCAAATGACTGCCTCACCTGGTTCACCAACTACTTCTCAGATAGAGTTCAATGTGTCAAATCGGAGGGCCTGTTGTCTGGACCTATGACAGTCTCTATGGGGGTGCCACAGGGTTCAATTCTCGGCCCGACTCTTTTCCTCTGTGTATATCAATGATGTCGCTCTTGCTGTTGGTGACTCTCAGATCCACCTCTACGCAGACGACACCATTTTGTATACATCTGGCCCTTCATTGGACACTGTTTTAACAAACCTCCAAACGAGCTTCAATGCCATACAACACTCCTTCCGTAGCCTCCAATTTCTCTTAAACGCTAGTAAAACTAAATGCATGCTCTTCAATCGAACGCTGCTTGCACCCGCCCGCCCGACTAGAATCACTACTCTCGGCGGGTCTGACTTAGAATATGTGGACAACTACAAATAACTAGGTGTCTGGTTAGACAGTAATCTCTCCTTCCAGACTCACATTAAGCATCTCCAATCCAAAGTTAAATCTAGAATCGGCTACCTATTTCGCAACAAAGCCTCCTTCATTCATTTTTACATTTACATTTTAGTCATTTAGCAGACGCTCTTATCCAGAGCGACTTACAGGAGCAATTAGGGTTAAGTGCCTTGCTCAAGGACACATTGACAGATTTTTCACCTAGTCGGCTCGGGGATTAGAACCAGCGACCTTTCGATTACTGGCACAACGCTCTTAACCACTAAGCTACCTGCCGCCCACTGCCAAACATGGCCTCGTAAAACTGACTATCCTACCGATCCTTGACTTCAGCGATGTCATTTACAAAATAGCCTCCAACACTCTACTGGATGTAGTCTATCACAGTGCCATCCGTTTTGTCACCAAAGCCCCATATACTACCCACCATTGTGACCTGTACACTCTCGTTGGCTGGCCCTCACTACATATTCGTCGCCAAACCCACTGGCTCTAGGTCATCTATAAATCACTGCTAGGCAAATCCCCGCCTTATCTTAGCTCATTGGTCACCATAGCAACATCCACCCGTAGTATGCGCTCCAGCAGGTATATCTCACTGGTCATTACATTTCAGTCATTTAGCAGACACTCTTATCCAGAGCGACTTACAGGAGCAATTAGGGTTAAGTGCCTTGCTCAAGGGCACATTGACAGATTTTTCACCTAGTCGGCTCTGGGATTAGAACCAGCGACCTTTCGGTTACTGGCACAACGCTCTTACCCACTAAGCTACCTGCAGCCCTAAAGCCAACACCTCTTTTGGCCGCCATTCCTTCCAGTTCTCTGCTGCCAATGACTGGAACAAACTGCAAAAATCTCTGAAGCTGGAGACTCTTATCTCCCTCCCTAACTTTAAGCATCAGTTGTCAGAGCAGCTTACCGATCACTGCACCTGTACACAGCCCATCTGTAATTAGCCCACCCAACTACCTCATCCCCATATTGTTATTTATTTTGCTCATTTGCACCCCAGTATCTCTATTTGCACATCATCTTCTGCACATCTATCACTCCAGTGTTAATACTAAATTGTAATTATTTTGCACTATGGCCTATTTATTGCCTTACCTCCATAACTTACTACATTTGCACACACTGTATATAGATTTTCTATTGTGTTTTTGACTGTACGTTTTGTTTATCCCATATGTAACTGTGCTGTTGTTGTTTTTAATCGCACTGCTTTGCTTTATCTTGGCCAGGTTGCAGTTGTAAATGAGAACTGCAAGGCTATGCTCACTGAGTCTGTACATAGTTAATTTTGGGTCAGTCACAGTGGTCAGGTATTCTGCCACTGTGTACTCTCTGTTTAGGGCCAAATAGCATTCTAGTTTGCTCAATTAGTTTGTTAATTCTTTCCAATGTGTCAAGTAATTATATTTTTGTTTTCTCTTGATTTGGATGGGTCTAATTGTTGCTGTCCTGGGGCTCTGTGGGGTTTGTTTGTGTTTGTGAACTGAGCCCCAGGACCAGCTTGCTTAGGGGACTCTTCTCCAGGTTCATCTCTCTGTAGGTGATGTTATGGAAGGTTTGGGAATCGCTTCCTTTTAGGTGGTTGTAGAATTTAACGGCTCTTTGCTGGATTTTGATCATTAGCGGGTATCGGCCTAATTCTACTCTGCATGCATTATTTGGTGTTTTACGTTGTACACTTAGGATATCTTTGCAGAATTCTGCATGCAGTCTCAATTTGGTGTTTGTCCCATTTTGTGAATTCTTGGTTGGTGAGCGGACCCCAGACCTCACAACCATGAAGGGCAATGGGTTCTATAACTGATTCAAGTATTTTTTGCCAGATCCTATTTGGTATGTCGAATTTTATGTTCCTTTTGATGGCATAGAAGGCCCTTCTTGCGTTGTCTCTCAGATTGTTCACAGCTTTGTGGAAGTTATCTGTGGCGCTGATGTTTAGGCCGAGGTATGTATAGTGTGCTCTAGGGCAACGGTGTCTAGATGGAATTTGTATTTGTGGTCCACCATTTTTTTGTCTTACTGAGATTTACTGTCATGGCCCAGGTCTGACAGAATCTGTGCAGAAGACCTAGGTGCTAATGTGGGCCATCCTTGGATGGGGACAGAAGCACCATATCATCAACAAACAGTAGACATTTGACTTCAAATTCTAGTAGGGTGAGGCCGGGTGCTGCAGACTGTTCTAGTGCGCTCGCCAATTTCTTGATATACAGTGCATTCGGAAAGTATTCAGATCCCTTGACTTTTTCCACATTTTGTTACGTTATAGCCTTATTCTAAAATTGATAAAATAGTTTTTTCCCCTCATCAAACTACACACAATATCCCATAATGACAAAGCAAAAACAGGTTTTTAGAAATGTTTGCTGATTTATACCCAAAAAAAAGTATTCAGACCCTTTACTCAGTACTTTGTTGAAGCGCCTTTGGCAGCGATTCTAGCCTCGAGTCTTCTTGGGTATGACGCTACAAGCTTGGCACACCTGTATTTGGGGAGTTTCTCCCATTCTTCTCTGCAGATCCTCTCAAGCTCTGTCAGGTTGGATGGGGAGTGTCGCTGCACAGCTATTTTCAGGTCTCTCCAGAGATGTTAGATCGGGTTCAAGTCCGGGCTCTGGCTGGGCCACTCAAGGACATCCGGAAGCCACTCCTGCGTTGTCTTGGCTGTGTGCTTAGGGTCGTTGTCCTGTTGGAAGGTGAACTGTCGTTCCAGTCTAAGGTCCTGAGAGCTCTGGAGCAGGTTTTCATCAAAGATCTCTCTGTACTTTGCTCTGTTCATCTTTCTCTTGATCCTGACTAGTCTCCCAGTCCCTGCCACTGAAAAACATCCCCACAGAATGATGCTGCCACCACCATTCTTCACCGTAGGGATGGTGCCAGGTTTCCTCCAGACGTGACGCTTGGCATTCAGGCCAATCTTGGTTTCATCAGACCAGAGGTGCCTTTTGGCAAACTCCAAGTGGGCTGTCATGTGACTTTTACTGATGAGTGGCTTCCGTCTGGCCCCTCTACCATAAAGGCCTGATTGGTGGAGTGCTGCAGAGATGGTTGTCCTTCTGGAAGGTTCTCCCATCTCCACAGAGGAACTCTGTCAGAGTGATTATCGGCTTCTTGGTCACCTCCCTGACCAAGGCCCTTCTCCCCCGATTGCTCAGTTTGGCCAGGCAGCCAGCTCTAGGAAGAGTTTTGGTGGTTCCAAACTTCTTCCATTTAAGAATGATGGAGGCCACTGTGTTCTTGGGGACCTTCAATGTCGCATAATTTTTGTGCCTCGACACAATCCTGTCTCGGATCTCTACGGACAATTCCTTCGCCTCATGGCTTGGTTTTTGCTCTGACATGCACTGTCAACTGTGGGACCTTATATAGACAGGTGTGTGCCTTTCCAAATAATGACCAAACAATTGAATTTACCACAGGTGGACTCCAATCAAGTTTAGAAACATCTCAAGGATGGTCCTGCCCCTCGCACCAAGCCAGTGGTGCGTGTTCCTAGTCAGGTCCGGCTCGTGCCTGCTCTTCGCACCAGACCAGTGGTACGTTTGTCCAGTCCGGCACGGCCCGTGCCCGTTACACCGGTGCCTGATCCAGTTCCGGTCAGCTGCGCTACTCCGGAGCCAGAGCAGTCTGCTCCACCGGTGCCTGATCCAGCTCCGGTCAGCGGCTCCACTCCGGAGCCAGAGCAGTCCGCTCCACCGGGGTCAAGTCCAGCTCCGGTCAGCGGCTCCACTCCGGAGCCAGAGCAGTCCGCTCCACCGGTGCCCAGTCCAGCTCCGGTCAGCGGCTCCACGCCCTGACTCAGGGGACGCTTATATGTTGAGTCAGGGTGTGTATATTCCTTGTTGT